>NW_028227264.1:95532500-95725000 GCF_978045245.1 Mus caroli
AGGTGGCTGACCTACAGCTCAAGCTCTCTCGTCTGGAGGAGCAGGTAAGCTAGCATCTGAAACTGAGCTGATATTAGCGGATGACTTAAGATGTGAAGTACCTTAAACATGGTGACATTCATCTTTGCGTCAGGAACTTTAATTGTAATTTTTCACATCACAGCAGCATTTCTTTCTCCTCTCCTAGAAGATCCTACTCACTCAGGGCATGTTTAAGTTACACATTTTACTGTTACTGTGTTCCTCCAAGTTCTCCCTGGAAATGCCCAAACTGTATTTTAGCTTTCATGATGAAGCCTCCCTGGCTGCTTCTCAGGCTGCTGTGCTTTTCTTACTAAGGAAGAGCCGCCTCCTAATGAGAGCAGCAGATACCCGGTATGGGTCACTAGCAGCAGGTAAACACGACTTATTTTATAAATATAAATACGGTTTTATTTTTAATAGTTAACCATTTGGGGTCTGTAATATAGCTCAGTGATACAGGTTGCCTAGCATCAGGCATAAGTTCAACTCCTAACCTCACAAAAGAAATGCCTCCCAATGATCTGTTTGAATGTTACCCCAGAAACATTTGTAGTTGCTCTAATGGCTCTGTTACATGGTTAAAGTAAATGCTATGATTGAATTATGATTTTATTGAATTGGACAAATACTCAGTTTAGAATTTGTTAATTCAGCAATAGATTTTTCTTTAGACAAAATGTCTTAAATGTGGTAACAGATTGGATTCCTTCCTAGTATACCATAAATGCAACCATTAAAAAGTAAAAGAAATGTAGATACTGTGGTTTAGGTTATTGTTACACATAAGTTGTATATTAATTACTTTAACATAGGGGTATACAAAAATTCAATGGTGAACGAATGCCAGTCTGGAGAAAGATTTATTTTCTTCTTAGGATGAGATTTAGTGGGTAGAGGATGACTTCTTAATAATGACATTATAATTCTATAATGAAAATTGAGAAACTGCTTTAAAGCTGACTTTTCCATATGGTTTGAATTTATTTTTTCTTTTCCAGTTTGAGAATTGACATAATATGAGATACTTATGCTTAATATGATCACATTATGTCTTAAGTTCTCACTCAGCTAACAGTCTACATTTTTTTAAGTTGAAGGAAAAGGTAACAAATTCCACTGAATTGCAACATCAGTTAGAAAAATCAAAGCAACAGCATCAAGAACAGCAAGCTCTACAGCAAAGCACTACAGCCAAACTCCGAGAAGCTCAGGTAAGTGTATTCTAAGGAAGAGTGGAGCAGAGTCTCTATTCTTTTTTTTTTTTAACTGTTTTTTTTTTTAATTAGGTATTTTCCTCATTTACATTTCCAATGCTATCCAAAAAGTCCCCAATACACTCCCCTCCACGCTCCCCTACCCACCCACTCCCACTTTTTGGCCCTGGCGTTCCACTGTACATATAAAGTTTGCAAGTCCAATGGGCCTCTCTTTCCAGTGATGGCCGACTAGGCCATCTTTTGGTACATGTGCAGCGAGAGTCAAGAGCTCTGGGGTACTGGTTAGTTCATAATGTTGTTCCACCTATAGGGTTGTAGATCCCTTTAGCTCCTTGGGTACTTTCTCTAGCTCCTCCATTGGGGGCCCTGTGATCCATCCAATAGCTGACTGTGAGCCTCCACTTCTGTGCTTGCTAGGCCCCAGAATAGTCTCACAAGAGACAGCTCTATCTGGGTCCTTTCAGCAAACTCTTGCTAGTATATGCAATGGTGTCAGCGTTTGGAGGCTGATTATGGGATGGATCCCTGGATATGGCAGTCTTTAGATGGTCCATCCTTTCGTCTCAGCTCCAAACTTTATCTCTGTAACTCTTTCCATGGGTGTTTTGTTCCCAATTCTAAGAAGGGTCACAGTGTCCACACTTTGGTCTTCCTTCTTCTTGAGTTTCATGCGTTTAACAAATTGTATCTTATATCTTGGGTATCCTAAGTTTTTGGGCTAATATCCACTTATCAGTGAGTACATATTGTGCGAGTTCCTTTGTGATTGTGTTACCTCACTCAGGATGGCTCTCCAGGTCCATACATTTGCCTAGGAATTTCATAAATTCATTCCTTTTAATAGCTGAGTAGTACTCCATTGTGTAAATGTACCACATTTTCTGTATCCATTCCTCTGTTGAGGGGCATCTGGGTTCTTTCCAGCTTCTGGCTATTATAAATAAGGCTGCTATGAACATAGTGGAGCATGTGTCCTTCTTATCGGATGTAACATCTTCTGGATATATGCCCAGGAGAGGTATTGCGGGATCCTCTGGTAGTATTATGTCCAATTTTCTGAGGAACCACCAAACTGATTTCCAGAGTGGTTGTACAAGCTTGCAATCCCACCAACAATGAAGGAGTGTTCCTCTTTCTCCACATCCTCGCCAGCATCTGCTGTCACCTGAACTTTTGATCTTAGCCATTCTAACTGGTGTGAGGTAGAATCTCAGGGTTGTTTTGAGTTGCATTTCCTTGATGATTAAGGATGTTGAACATTTTTTCAGGTGCTTCTCTGCCATTTGGTATTCCTCAGGTGAGAATTCTTTGTTCAGTTCTGAGCCCCATTTTTTAATGGGGTTATTTGATTTTCTGGAGTCCACCTTCTTGAGTTCTTTATATATATTGGATATTAGTCCCCTATCTGATTTAGGATAGGTAAAGATCCTTTCCCAATCTGTTGGTGGTCTTTTTGTCTTATAGACGGTGTCTTTTGCCTTGCAGAAGCTTTGCGACTTTATGAGGTCCCATTTATCGATTCTCGATCTTACTGCATAAGCCTTTGCTGTTCTATTCAGGAATTTTTCCCCTGTACCCATATCTTCGAGGCTTTACCCTACTTTCTCCTCTATCAGTTTCAGTGTCTCTGGTTTTATGTGGAGTTCCTTCATCCACTTAGATTTGACCTTAGTACAAGGAGATAGGAATGGATCAATATGCATTTTTATACATGATAACCACCAGTTGTGCCAGCACCATTTGGTGAAGATGCTGTCTTTTTTCCATTGGATGGTTTTAGCTCCCTTGTCAAAGATCAAGTGACCATAGGTGTGTGGGTTCATCTCAGGGTCTTCAATTCTGTTCCATTGGTCTACTTGTCTGTCACTATATCAGTGCCATGCAGTTTTTATCACAATTGCTCTGTAGTACAGCTTTAGGTCAGGCATGGTGATTCCACCAGAGGTTCTTTTATCCTTGAGAAGAGTTTTTGCTATCCTAGGTTTTTTGTTGTTCCAGATGAATTTGCAGATTGCCCTTTCTAATTCCTTGAAAAATTGAGTTGGAATTTTGATGGGGATTGCATTGAATCTGTAGATTGCTTTTGGCAAGATAGCCAATTTTACAATGTTGATCCTGCCAATCCATGAGCATGGGAGATCTTTCCATCTTCTGAGATCTTCTTTAATTTCTTTCTTCAGAGACTTGAAGTTCTTGTCATACAGATCTTTCACTTCTTTAGTTAGAGTCACACCAAGGCATTTTATATTGTTTGTGACTATTGAGAAGGGTGTTGTTACCTTAATTTCTTTCTCAGCCTGTTTATCCTTTGTGTACAGAAAGGCCATTGACTTGCTTGAGTTAATTTTATATCCAGATACTTCACTGAAGCTGTTTATCAGGCTTAGGAGTTCTCTGGTGGAATTTTTAGGGTCACTTATATATACTATCATATCATCTGCAAAAAGTGATATTTTGACTTCTTCCTTTCCAATTTGTATCCCCTTGATCTCCTTTTGTTGTCTAATTGCTCTGGCTAGGACTTCAAGTACAGTGTTGAATAGGTTGGGAGAGAGTGCACAGCCTTGTCTAGTCCCTGATTTTAGTGGGATTTCTTCCAGCTTCTCACCATTTACTTTGATGTTGGCTACTCGTTTGCTGTAGATTGCTTTTATCATGGTTAGGTATGGGCCTTGAATTTCTGATATTTCCAAGACTTTTATCATGAATGGGTGTTGGATTTTGTCAAAGGCTTTCTCAGCATCTAATGAGATGATCATCTGGTTTTTGTCTTTGAGTTTGTTTATATACTGGATTACGTTAATGGATTTCCGTGTATTGAACCATCCTTGAATCCCTGGGATGAAACCTACTTGGTCAGGATGGATGATTGTTTTGATGTGTTCTTGGATTCGGTTAGCGAGAACTTTATTGAGGATTTTTGCATTGATATTCATAAGGAAAATTGTTCTGAAGTTCTCTATCTTTGTTGGGTCTTTTTATGGTTTAGGTATCAGAGTAATTGTGGCTTCATAGAATGAGTTGGGTAGAGTACCTTCCGTTTCTATTTTGTGGAATAGTTTGTGAAGAACTGGGATTAGATCTTCTTTGAAGGTCTGATAGAACTCTGCACTAAACCCATCTGGTCCTGGGCTTTTTTTGGTTGGGAGACTGTTAATGACTGCTTCTATTTCTTTAGGGGATATGGGACTGTTTAGATCATTAACCTGATCTTGATTCAACTTTGGTACCTGGTATCTGTCTAGAAACTTGTCCATTTCATCCAGGTTCTCCAGTTTTGTTGAGTATAGCCTTTTGTAGAAGGATCTGATGCTGTTTTGGATTTCTTCAGGATCTGTTGTTATGTCTCACTTTTCATTTCTGATTTTGTAAATTAGAATACTTTCCCTATGCCCTTTAGTGAGTCTGGCTAAGGGTTTATCTATCTTGTTGATTATCTCAAAGAACCAGCTCCTCGATTGGTTGATTCTTTGAATAGTTCTTTTTGTTTCCACTTGGTTGATTTCACCCCTGAGTTTGATTATTTCCTGCCGTCTACTCCTCTTGGGTGAATTTGCTTCCTTTTGTTCTAGAGCTTTTAGGTGTGTTGTCAAGCTGCTAATGTGTGCTCTCTCTAGTTTCTTTTTGGAGGCACTCAGAGCTATGAGTTTTCCTCTCAGAAATGCTCTCATTGTGTCCCATAAGTTTGGGTATGTTGTGGCTTCATTTTCATTAAACTCCAAAAAGTCCTTAATTTCTTTCTTTATTCCTTCCTTGACCAAGGTATCATTGAGAAGAGTGTTGTTTAGTTTCCACGTGTGTGTTGGCTTTCTATTATTTATTTTGTTATTGAAGATCAGCCTTAGTCTATGGTGATCTGATAGGATGCATGGGACAATTTCAATATTTTTGTATCTGTTGAGGCTTGTTTTGCGACCAATTATGTGGTCAATTTTGTAGAAGGTACCGTGAGGTGCTGAGAAGAAGGTATATCCTTTTGTTTTAGGATAAAATATTCTGTAGATATGATATGTAGATATCTGTCAGATCTATTTGTTTCATAACCTCTGTTAGTTTCACTTGTCCCTGTTTAGTTTCTGCTTCCATGATCTGTCCATTGGTGAAAGTGGTGTGTTGAATTCTCCCACTATTATTGTGTGAGGCGCAATGTGTGCTTTGAGCTTTACTAAAGTCTCTTTAATGAATGTGGCTGCCCTTGTATTTGGAGCATAGATATTCAGAATTGATAGTTCCTCTTGGAGGATTTTACCTTTGATGAATATGAAGTGCCCTTCCTTGTATTTTTTGATGACTTTGGGTTGGAAGTCTATTTTATTAGATATTAGGTTGGCTACTCCAGCTTGTTTCTTCCTACCATTTGCTTGGAAAATTGTTTTCCAGCCTTTCATTCTGAGGTAGTGTCTATCTTTTTCTCTGAGATGAGTTTCCTGTAAGCAGCAAAATGTTGGATCCTGTTTGTGTAGCCAGTCTGTTAGTCTATGTCTTTTTATTGGGGATTTGAGTCCATTGATATTAAGAGATATTAAGGGAAAGTAATTGTTGCTTCCTTTTATTTTTGTTTTTGGGTTGGCATTCTGTTCTTGTGGCTGTCTTCTTTTAGGTTTGTTGAGGGATTACCTTCTTGCTTTTTCTAGGGCGTGGTTCCCGTCCTTGTATTGGTTTTTTTCTGTTATTATCCTTTGAAGTGCTGGATTCGTGGAAAGATAATGTGTGAATTTGGTTTTGTTGTGGAATACTTTGGTTTCTCCATCTATGGTAATTGAGCGTTTGGTTGGGTATAGTAGCCTGGGCTGGCATTTGTGTTCTCTTAGTTTCTGTATAACATCTGTCCAGGCCCTTCTGGCTTTCATAGTCTCTGGTGCAAAATCTGGTGTAATTCTGATAGGCTTGCCTTTATATGTTACTTGACCTTTTCCCCTTACTGCTTTTAGTATTCTCTCTTTATTTAGTGCATTTGTTGTTCTGATTATTATGTGTCGGGAGGAATTTCTTTTTTTTTTTTTTTTTTTTTTTGGTTTTTCGAGACAGGGTTTCTCTGTGTAGCTCTGGCTGTCCTGGAACTCACTTTGTAGACCAGGCTGGCCTCGAACTCAGAAATCCGCCTGCCTCTGCCTCCCGAGTGCTGGGATTAAAGGCGTGCGCCACCACGCCCGGCTGGGAGGAATTTCTTTTCTGGTCCAGTCTATTTGGAGTTCTGTAGGCTTCTTGTATGTTCATGGGCATCTATCTTTCTTTAGGTTTGGGAAGTTTTCTTCTATAATTTTGTTGAAGATATTTGCCGGTCCTTTGAGTTGATAATCTTCATTCTCATCTGCTGCTATTATCAGTAGGTTTGGTCATCTCATTGTGTCCTGGATTTCCTGGATGTTTTGAGTTAGTATCTTTTTGGATTTTGTATTTCCTTTGACTGTTGTGCCGATGTTCTCTATGGAGTCTTCTGCACCTGAGATTCTCTCTTCCATCTCTTGTATTCTGTTGCTGATGCTCGCATCTATGGTTCCAGATTTCTTCCCTAGGGTTTCTATCTCCAGCGTTGCCTCAATTTGGGTTTTCTTTATTGTGTCTACTTCCCTTTTTAGGTCTTGGATGGTTTTATTCAAGTCCATCACCTGTTTGGTGTGGTTTTCCTGCAGTTCTTTAGGGGATTTTTGTGCTTCCTCTTTAATGTCTTCTACCTGTTTAGCAGTGTTCTCCTGCAATTCTTTAAGGGATTTTTGTGCTTCCTCTTTAATGTCTTCTACCTGTTTAGCAATGTTCTCCTATATTTCTTTAAGTGTGATATTAAAGTCCTTCTTGATGTCCTCTACCATCATCATGAGATATGGTTTTAGATCGGGTCTAGCTTTTCTGGTGTGTTGGGGTGCCCTGGACTGGGCAAAGTGGGAATGCTGGGTTCTGATGATGGTGAGTGGTCTTTGTTCCTGTTAGTAAGATTCTTACGTTTACCTTTCGCCATCTGGTAATCTCTGGAGTTAGTTGTTATAGTTGTCTCTGTTTAGAGATTGTTCTTCTGGTGTTTCTGTTAGCCTCTATCAGCAGACATGGGAGACAGGCTCTCTCCTCTGAGATTCAGTGGTCAGAGCACTCTCTGTAGGCAAGCTCTCCTCTTACAGGGAAAGTGCACAGATATCTGGTGTTTGGACCTCCTCTTCGCTGAAGATGAAGGCCCAAAACAGGACATTTCCCAGAAGCTGTGTTGCTTTGGTGGGTCACAGAAGTTTTCAGCTTGTGTGGTGCACACTCTCACCTGTGCAGACTATGTTTGGTGGAGTCCCAGAACCAAGATGGCTACTGCCAATCTAGAGGCAAAAACCTCCTGGGCTGGGTGGACACCTGTCCTCTGGTTAGGAAGGTGGCCGGATGTCTGGGGCCCCAAAAGGGCGCTGCCTCAGAGACTCTGTGACTCCCGCCTATCCCAGAAGCTGTTAGCTTCTGTGGGGCATACTCTCACCTGTGCAGACTAAGTTCCTAAGTTCGGCAGAGTCCCAGAACCAAGATAGCTCCCACTGATCCTGAGGCAAAGGGCTCCCTGGCTGGGCAGAGACCTGTCCTCTGGCCGGGAGGGTGGCCGGATCACCTGAAGTGTTAAGCTCCCGTGGCGGGTGTCGTGGGTAGCTGGCTGGTGTCAGCCGACTCTGCGCCCTAGCTACCCCAGTGCTGGTGGGACCGGAAGGGCTCTATTCTTTTGTAGTGATAGAACTACATAAGGCAAAATACTTGATGATGAGTTCTTTTGATATTAAGTGATAGTTAGAACATACTCTTTATTTCTATAAGTAAAAATTAAAGTACTTTAAAATCATTGTAAACATTTGCTTTATATGCAATTCATAAAGCATTCAGGTATATTACATTTATTAGATAACATTATTTATTATATTGCCTAATTTGATCTAAAGATGGGAAATGGGTCAGCTGGTAAAGTGTTGTCTGTGCAAGCATGCAGCAGCTCCTGAAGCTTGAATTTATACCCTGCTACCCAAGTGAACAGCCATATGTGGTAGCATGCAGTTTACATGTGGTTCCAGGGCTGAAGAGGTGGAGGGCTCTGGCCTAGCTAATCACTGCTCAGGAGAGACTTTGTCTCAAGGAGAAAGTGGTGAAGCCATGGAGGAAGACAGCCAGTGTTGATTTCTGGGCTCCACATGCATGTGCACACACATGTACATATACACTCATGCACACACAATTTTGTAGTTCTACAGTGTAATGTAGCATGTGCTGATCATACCTTTTACTTCTTAGCATTCATTACATGAACACTGGAACTATAGGTAAAGAAAATATAATTGATTGGATTAAATTAGTACAGATTCTATTATTACATGGCTCAGAAGGTTAAAGAAGTTTAGTTTTGTTTTGTGAGAGAGGATACAGGCTTGAAATGAATTTGCCTTTCATATTTGTTTATTCCTTCTTTCTTTCATTTATTGGATATTACTGAGTGCTGGATGTCAGACACTGCTCAGTACTGAACATAGAGAGGCACAGTGCCTGCCCTCTCGGGAAGCAATCTAGTGGTGTGTGTATATAGGGATAATTGTGGTGTCTGTGGGGACAGTGAGGCATTTCTGCAGTAAGTAATCTTTCCTTTTTGAGTTTGATGAATGAATGACACAAGAGTCAGACAAAGAGAGAGACAGAATCCTGGATTCATGTACCCCTTCTGTGTCTAATCAGTGAACAGTATCGCCTCTGTCTATTCTCAGCCAGGGAACTGATTCTGTGTCTATCTATGGCTGTGCATAAAACATACAAAGTGCCTGCTGCCGTGGATGCTTGCTGATGGCGCAAACAGTGCCCATGGTAAATAAGCAGGATGCACAGCTATCTGAGTGTCGTAGTCACGTCCAGAAGGAGGACTAGGGTGGGAGGCATGCGCAGTGCTGTGTGAGGCTTACTGTGCTAGCTAGGGTTGCTTGGCGTCTTAGTTTGGAATTCTAGTGCTGCAACAAAACTTCATGACCAGAAAACAAGTTGGGGAGGAAAGGGAAGGATGGCTAAGGATTTTTGCCTGGGCACCAGATGAAATTGCTAGAATAAAAGCACAGATCTCCATAGAGTGTCTGATTTCCACTCGTCAGTAAACATACAGAATCATCATCTCAGTGGGTTTTGTTGGCATGACGTCCTCACTCCAACATTCTCAGTAACTACTTGAAGCTTCAGCATTCTTCCCAGCTCCGAATCCCTGCCTGGCTGATCCTGACCTATTATTACCTACAGTTACATCCTGATATGTGAGTTTTTTTCTTAAGTGATCTACCTTGCTTTCTATTCTTTTTCCTATTGCACTGTGTCTGCCTGTGCCCATATTTGCCTCCTCTGTCTGAATGTGACCCTTGACACTTCCTTCTGTCTTTCGAGCTTCAGTGGATAAGCCCACATATACTCCCCACTGTGGAGGTACCATAGTGTCTTTATCATCTGATTCCTTTAGTCACTTCTCTTCCAACATTTTTTAATAAGTGTCATGAACAAGAAACCTATTCCTACATATGTCTTTATTTCTCAAAAATTCTTCCTAAACCAAATTTCCCTCTAGTTTCTACCCACTTTTCATATAATTCACATTTAAGTTGTAAAAATAGTTTATATTTCTTTTCCTAGCTCAAGAAACCTAAGATACTTGTTAGATTTGCAACATGGAGGTCTTGGGCCTTGGTAAGAACAATTTGGCAGAGATGAACACCTGATAGGATTTCAAGGGGATGGGGGTTAAGCTAGATTGTATAACTGTAGGTTACCCTGGGATTTTACTGTTAAGAGTAGGAAAGAAATGAAAATGAAAACTTTGGAGAGGTCAACAGCTAAGAGGGTTTTCTTTCCTGGTGTCTCAGAGTTAACTCTATAGGTGGAGACACAGCTGGAAATAAACCCACTGAGATGATGATTCTGTGTGGTTACTGGCGAGTGGAACTCAGACACTCTATGGAAATCTGTGCAGTGTTCAGAAGTATGGGAGGAAAGGAACAGATCGAAGTACTGATCTGGAGTTGGTATTTTGTGGGGTGGTTGTCTGGGATATTTTGAAGTGACAGGAAATGAACTACAAGAATAGTTTGAGGTTTAGAAAGAGCTAGGCTAGGCTAACATGAATCAGCTGGAAGGAGACTGAAGTGATAGGCATTGAAGATGAGGCCATGCAATCAGCAGATAGGAAGTTGTGGTCACTGAGTAAGACAGTCATACTTTTTAAGTTTTCATGATTTCAGACTATTGCAAAATCCTTGTGTGATTGCAGTATAGAATGAGTTCTGGTGAGGAATTAAGGTAATATGAATGTTGAGAGTGCACTGTTAATTCTGTCTGTGTTTTATATTTTGTGGGAAGTTTGCAGAAATTGAGAATAAGACAAGGACTAAATCATGAAGTCTTACTTCTTGAGTGACTTCAGGGATTTACAGGTAGCAATCAACTGTCAAGGGTAGCAGGTTGCAGACAGCCCTGGGGCTAATCATACATGATGTTAATTCCATCCTCCTGGGAGGGGCTGTGAACAAGGAAGGAGTTAGCACTCAGGTGATTTCCTATAAACCTGCTTCCCACCTTAGTTTATAAATAAAGGCTAGAGCCAGTGATTGGGTGGAGAGAGAGGGGAAGGTGGAGCTGAAGGTTTTGGGAGAAAAGGAAAGAAAGTGGGGATGACAGAGGAGGAGGAAGAAGGAAAGTGGAGCAGAAGCAGCTGGCCAGGAGAAAGCACAAGTTCTAAGGGGTCTCTTATATGGGGAAAATAGTAGTGAAGTGGTAGATCTGCCCAATCTAGGTGCACAGCATGTGTTCAGATTAATCGAGTTGTGTTTTCGTTGCTTAGGCTTATTTGGGTTGGAGATTTACCAAAACAGTAGTATAAGAATACCACACTTCCAAACCAGCACAGGCTTATCTACGAGGAGGATGGCAGTGACAAAAGCAGGGGTAGACGGCCTTCTCTGCTTGCCTACAGGACTAGCCTGATGGCTGGTTAGAGAGGGAGATGGGTAAACAGGATCCGCGAAGGGAAAACCTGGTTTCAATGGAGAATGAAAACAGTGACTTCTGCAGAAAGCTTTGCCCTGGGGAACTTGGATTCCAGAAGAGTAGTCAAAGGTGGTGGGAGGAGTTCTTGGTGGCCGGAGCAAAGGCTGAGAGCAAGTAGGTGGTATCATTCTTCATGACTGAAGCTTAGAGAAATGAGAAGCCCACTTGACAGTGATCAACTTTTAAATCATTCAAGATACTGGTGCCTACTTGCCACTAACACTGCATGGCCTACCTGTAAAGCTGGGGCTGTATTCTGGGTAGAAAGTAGATGTTGCAGATGTCATCTATTGCAGGATATTGAGGAAGAAGAGGGCTTTGCTGATTTAGAGGAGTCCTACTGGGCCTAGAAGTAAGCTTGCATTAAGTATATACGTGTGAGAGTACAGTGATGTGGGGGTGGGCCGGGGGAGGGCCAGTGTAAGGCAGGGTCTCGTGTAGCCCTGGCTGTCCTGGTACTCACTCTGTAGACCTGGCTGGAACTCAGAGAGCTACCTGCTTCTATGTCCTAAGTGCTAGGATCAAAGGTGTGTGCCACTGTGTGCCACTACACCCAGCTGCACTGGTTGTTTTCATTCAGTGTTTATTTCAGAGCATCAGTGTCATGTGTCTTGGATATATACTAATGAAGAAGAAAGACAATGTATTCATATTCTGTGCCTTATGTTGTAGTGGGAGGTAGAAGGAAGTAACTAAACATGAGAGAGATAACTAAGCTCCTGTGCTGAGCTAAGTGCAGTGCAGTAGAGAAGCCAGCATATAGACTGTTGCAAAAGGCTACAGGTGGAAATGCATGGGCAGGACAGCTCGACCTAGAAGGTGACACTTGAGCAAACATTTGGAGAGGAGAGAGGGAATCATTTGGGTGTTAGGAAACATTTAAGGCAGTGGTCACTAGTCCAAAGGCCCGGAGGTAGGAGTGAGCCAGGGTTGTCACTGAGTGAGTCCCATGTGTCTGAAAAGGGCCAGCAGTGTAGGGAATAAGATCAGAGTCTCAGGAAAAGGTGGTGTAAACGGTTTTGCTAAATTTATGCTTATAAATAATATAGACTTATATTATTAAATACGTGGTTTTAATTAATTTGCTACAAGAAAATGTAATTGTTTTAAGATGTAGGACTATGAACAATTAAATTTACTATTAGTCATTTTGTGTTTAAGGAATAACTTTTTAAGTTTTCCATTCTTAAAATAGTAATTTTAACTCTTTTAGAATGATTTGGAACAAGTGTTACGTCAGATTGGAGATAAGGACCAAAAGATCCAGAACCTTGAAGCGTTGCTCCAGAAGGGTAAAGAAAGTGTTTGCCTACTGGAAAAGGAAAGGGAAGATCTGTATGCAAAAATCCAGGCTGGTGAAGGAGAGACCGCTGTTCTTAACCAGTTGCAAGAGAAAAATCATGCACTGCAGTTGCAGGTACGCCTGGGAGCAGGGACGTTCTAACTCTACCCTGGTCTCCGGGAGCCATGGCAACTGCTTGTCAAGGAAATTGATGATCCTGACCTTTCTTACTTGTTTTAAAACGTTATTTTTTATATCATATATTTATCATCAAGGTAGGTCACTATGTATTGAAGGCCTGTACAATGCTTTGATAAAAGATGTGTGTAGTTCATGTCCTAGGATGTTTAAAAAAAGAAATGAGTGACAAATTAATAACTTAAATGTTAGAATCAAATGTTTGCTATTACTGAGTATTGTATAATATTTAAAACTCAATGGTTATTTATATTTTGATAACATATTTGTCTTTGGATAATATAAAGCTTCCTAATAGTTTTAATAAATTGTTACTCCAAGATATATAAAGAGTTTAATAGAAATATACAAAAATCTTAACTGAAGCGGGGTGCAGTGGTACACATATTTAGTCTTAGCACTTGGGAGGCAGAGGCAGAGGCAGGCAGATCTTTGTGAGTGAAAGACTAGGCTGGTCTACATATCAAGTTTCATGCCAGTTAGGGCTATCTAGTGATATGTTATTAAAAATAGGTAAATAAATAACTGAAAATACTTTATATCTGATGTTTTGGAAAAATTAAGTAATAGTAGGTCTTACGACTGTGCTAATTGGGGAGTTAGAGTGTAACATGAATTCCTGCCACATGTCCTGTTTAGTTGTTTTCTTAGTTTCCATTTTGTTTTAAGACTGAGATCTCACAAGCAAACTCAGCTGATGAGGCCTCATCAGACAAGTACTTTACAATACCTCCTAGTGATTATGGGTGTGAAGGACAAACCATAGTAATGTGACTAGAAGTGGGCATGAACTATATATTCTATATGGGTAGAACACCCATATAGAACTGCTAAAGATAAAACGGGTAAAATACTTGAGTAGAAACTAACACTGGAAAAAGGTATCAATGAACAGAAAAGCAGAACAGTTGGAAGCATTCAGAATGAAGCAGAGAAGAGAGAACCACGTCTCCATGGGGCAGCATCTCATAGGCTGGCTGAGTGTAGTGAGGAGGATGACTCATTAAAATGCATCTGTAGATTTAAAAAAAAAAACAAAAAACCTTCCAAGTACATGAAAAGAAATATCAGATGAATTAGGTTCCATTTAAAATTTTAAAATGTATGCTTTTGAAAATACAACATTACAAAGGTAAAGTCAACCTAAAAACAGTATAATTTGTCTGAGAACTTAGAGATACCAACAGTGGCAAGGAGCCCTTTGTTATCAGGTCAGTGGGGAGCTGGGGGGCGAGGATGACTACAGGGCCCATGTGAAATAGCTTTGTGTAGGGGAAACATTCTTTACTGAGTGTGCGCCTTATCAAATCTCAGATTTGATACTTAAGTTAGGTGAGTTTTATTGCATATAAACTCTAGTTAAATAGAGATTATCTAAAAATAATAATATCTAGCTGAATTTGATGTTCCTAGGATTTGGGCTTATTATACTGGCTTGTTATGAAAGGTTTGAACATTTTTACTTGAAAAACCTTGCAATTACCTGTTATAGGGCAATTCAGAATTCTGAGGGTACTTTGGTGTGAGTGTCTTCATTTTTGTTGTGATTTGCAAACTTTGTAATTAGACTCTTGCATGTGTACTAGCTAACTCAACTGACAGAGAAGCTGAAGAATCAGTCGGAAAGCCATAAACAAGCCGAGGAGAACTTGCATGACCAGGTACAGGAACAGAAGGCACATCTTCGAGCTGCACAAGACCGTGTTCTTTCTCTGGAAACCAGTGTCAGTGAACTAAGCAGTCAGTTAAATGAAAGCAAGGAGAAGGTCTCGCAGCTTGACATACAGGTAATATGCTGTGCCATGAGTTTGTATGTATAAAACATCGTTTTAAACCATACATGGTACGCGTTCTTTGCATACATTTGAGTGGAAAATGACAATACAAATTAAATTATGTAGTTTCTTGAGGTTTTCTGTGTCCACAGATATTTTTGTTCTTTCTCCCTATGGACAGGTGATTTCTGTAATGTAACTTTTGATTCCTACTTTCAAGGTACTGCCTGGTAGGATTGTCAGCGCAGTGTGAAGGTAAGTTAGCACATGCAGTGTCTGCGAGTACGCCAGGAGCCTGTTGTTCGAGCTTACTGTGGAAGGGTTTTAATGCCTAAGTCCAACAGTGTAGGCTGCAGGAGTAGCCAGTTCTCTCTCTACTCTTCATGAATGTAAAGGGCCTGGAGGTGGGTCTTCCTCCCATCCCCCTCTGGACCCTTCTGAGATGATGGTGTAGCTAGTACTCAGCTCCCTTAAGTCTTCACGGATTACATGATTTTGGAAAATATGCCAATATATACTGAAGCATTTCATGATTTTTAGTTTATTGGATAAATGAACTGCTATATGTAAATGAAGCTGATTGCACAAAAACGAGTTCTTTGTCAGTGAGTCGATTACTTCTGTTATTTTAAGTATAGCTTTCTTTAGTTTTTAATTTGAACTCAGTATAGAGACATACCTTATCCAACATTATTTCTGCAGACTAAGTATTGAGATATTATTTGAAGTTTTTTTCTGCTTAAAATTACCCTTAACATGGATAGTTTACATCTTTTGTATTCACTTAGCTAAATGAGTATTATTTTAACTCTGCTAAAAACATTTTAATTTCAGATATATTTATATCTTGTCTACTTTTTGCTTTTCTTATTAAAGGTGACTTGTGCTAAAATTATTTCAGTACTTATTACTTTTAATAAAGAGAGTATAACTCTTAACTCCTTTGATTCTCGTTCAAAGTAGAAAGCCTGATGTTTTCAATCTGTAATTTCTCGACTTTTAATGATCATCAAAGGAAAACTCTTTACATGAGAAGTTATCTGGAAAAAGTAAATTTTAAATGTACTTTTAGTTTTATTGTTTGGACTCCATACTGAAAACCTTGATCTTTGGAGCCACCACTTTCAATGGCGTAGTTCAGTTGATTGTGATACTGGTAGACGTTAGATGTGTCCTTTTGAAAAATACTTCAGAAAAAAATATACAAGTTATTTGTCTTTTAAAGATAGGATCTAAGCATGTAGCATAGACTAGACTAGAGCGCATAATGCTTTAGCCTTTGCCTCTACCATGCGTGGATCCCAGCCTAGTCTCCCTACTCCTGGAACCCTTTCCTTCACAAGGGGCAGAGCACTGTGGGTTGGTGCCACAGCAACAGCTTCCTGCTGTTAGGTGACCATCACTAGGAGTTGTCTCCCTTACCCACTTCTGTTTAGGAGATTTCACATATGTACTTTTCAGTGTCTCAATTATTACTTTCTACTAATGAACCTAATTTTTAATACTTTTGTGATAAAATCAATATGTCTTAAAAAGGAAAGTCAACAATTAAATATAGAATTAAAAATTTGCAAACTTTGTTACAGATTAAAGCCAAAACTGAATTATTACTATCAGCAGAAGCAGCAAAAGCTGCTCAGAGAGCTGATCTTCAGAATCACTTGGACACAGCTCAAAATGCGTTACAGGATAAACAACAGGTAGGAAGACTGGTGATGTTTTGGTTGGTGTACACATATTAATATTTTCCTTCATACACATGAAATCATACGTAAGTAACTATTATACTTGCATGTTACTTACATCTGGAAAAATGTTTGCATGTGATCAGAGTTGGAAATGATAATGTGAAAATATTTATAAGAGCAACCACATAAAGGTATGCTCTTTATCTGTCTAAATATTACGAACAAAATTCTTGAGCAAACATCAAAAAAGATGAAACAATAAACAATTTCTAGCATTTGTTTGATGAGGATTTGTTAATATCCTACTAAGGAAATTCAGGCTGACCATTACTTACCCAAAAGATCTGACATCGAAAATATCCCCAATACAAAACTTTTTGAGCAACAATGATGGATTTAGAGCACATGAAATCTTAAGTTTCTGATTAAGGGTTATTAACCTGTGAATTCTATATTCCAAAACCTGGAGTTTCAGATTTTCTGCTCTGGAGCATTTCATATGTAACAAAGACTCCATTTATATACAAATATAAAACTGTGCTAGAAACCATTCAGGTTCCTAAGAATCAGTTACAAATTGTTACAATATTGAGATACATTTGTCACTATAGAGGGAAACTCAGTGTGTATGTGTTTTTGTGTGTGTATGTGTTTGAGAGGGGGTTGTTTAAGGGGATATATGTATGTATATGTGTGTGTGTGTATATATATATACATATATATACATTATATATATGCATGTGTATATGTTTTAAGAATTGGGTGGGAAATGAGGGGCAAGAGTCTTGAAGGATGATCAAGAAAAGTATTTAAGGAAATGCTATAATGAAACTATTTCTTTGCTAATTAAAAATAAAATAATTTTAAAAATTTAGAATTTCCCATATTTTATAGTGTTTTATGCTAAGGGAATAATAACTATAAATAGTGCATTTTTGTCTCTGGTACTAAATACAGAAAGTATAATAGTGATCTAGGAATTTAAAATAGATTAGTAATAAGTTGAATAGCTAAAAAAAATGAGTTATACCAAAAAGATGGGAATTTATGCAGCTGCATATAATCATCTAGAGAACTACTTGAAAGTTTTATGGTAAATTGTTGTGATAAAATAAAGAAACTTAAAATAGTATGCAAGTAGGATCTTATTTTTATATTATTTACATAATTAATTATTTATTTACTGTAATGCTGGAGATCGAATCCAGGGCCACACACATTCTAGGAATGCTAGCTCCTGCAGAGCTACCGCCTCAGCCTGTTAATATCAGTACATAAAACAAGTAGAAGAGAAATTAATATACAGAGAAGACTAGCAGGAAAGTTATCAAAACATTGACACTGAAATCCCATGGGTGGCAGATGTACTAGTAATTTTTATTATATTCTTTCTATGAAACTGGATATTCTAGTGACTTAAGCAAGTGTTACAGATGTAACAACTACAATATTTTTGGAATATAATTTCTAGATAGTGCTTTGAAAATTGAAAACATTCAGCTACAGTATAATAGTTACTTCTATTAACTTGCTTAATGATCTGCCATATGTTTTAGCCTTTAGATAATACTTCTAGAAAATTATTGAAACTCTGTTAACTGGCTGTGGAAGTAGCTCAGTGGCATGGTTTTACCTAGCATATATAAGGGCCTGGGTTAGCCAACTAACCTTCTTACAGAGGACCTGGGTTCAATTCCCAGTGCCCACATAGCATCTCACAACTGTCTGTTGACAGTTTCAGTGGATTGATGCCCTCTTCTGACCTACACTGGCATACAGGCACAGAACTCATATGCATAAAATAATAAAGCTAAAATATTTTAAGTTAGCTGTTACACAAATTAGCTTGGTATCTAACAGTATGTACAACTCAGTCTTTGTTAGTAGATAAAGAAAATGGCTGATAAGTCACTGAATGTATCTGAAGGCTTATCCAGATATTTTCTTATATAAAACTATAATTTTCAGTTTTACTTTTACTGACTATTGGATTGGTACAGATTTTCTTCCAATGTGTGTTTCTGCAGGAGTTGAATAAGGTCAGTGTGCAGCTGGATCAGCTCTCTGCAAAGTTTCAGGAGAAGCAGCAGCATTGCACTCAGCTGGAAAGCCACCTTAAGGATCACAAGGAGAAGCACCTCTCTTTAGAACAAAAAGTTGAAGACTTAGAAGGCCACATTAAGGTTTGTGTAAAGCCAGTCTGATTTGTCGTATTTTCCACTCAGCAGCTTTGGAGTCTGATGACCTTTACAGATTCAAAGACTGTTAAGTAAAAGAGAAAGACAAAATGGTAAAAAAATGTAAAAATTACTTTATCAATTAATTTATTTCCATCTTTATTTTCAATTCCTTCATTAATGGGTGGCTTTTATAAATAAAAATTAACATAGCGCTTGTTTATTGTAAAGGGAAATCGTATCCCAGGAGACACCAAACAGTATAAGTCTTGTTATAGAATGTCTTCTCCCCTTTGATTTTTCCATTTCCCTACATATTATTCTAATCTAATATTTCTTCTATGGTGTGGTGTTTATTCTTTTTAAAGCTTTCCATATCCTTTGGAATTTGCCTCTAATTTAGTAATGCATCTTTAACTATCATAAGCTCAGCCTTACTTTAAGATAATTTTAAGTGTGGTGCTGGTTTACTAAAAGATGAAATAATTGGACAGATCAGGGAAACTTTAATTTGGTTCTGGAAATGCTAACAGTTAAACAACAAGAACAACAAAAACCCTTAGGTTTCTTTTACTTCCATGATCAGTTGATGCAAGCTGTATGATTATAGAATTATGAGATGAGTGTTCTATATGGGCATCTATACCAGTATAATATGAAAGAATGGCCTTTACAATTCTATTTTTGGGTTGTTCTTTTAAAATGCCAACAGCAGTAGTAATGACAGATTAGGTATGGTTCAAAAGAATAGGTGATAATATGTTACAGAAAACAGAGTAAACAGAGATAAGTCTTACCTGGGCACCTTTCTGAAATAGTTGTAATCAGAGCAAGAATCTCTGGGGTGCTGTTGCACAGTACTAGATTATAGATAACACCTTATTCTATACATTTCAAAAAGGTAGGAAAATAATTCTTTGAAAGTTTTTAGCACAGAGCAAAGGTAAATGAAATATGTCTAACTTGATTTAAGCATAACACTATTAGGTAGCCCACTGGCATGTATAATGTCTATGTTTTGGGGGGTTCATTTTAAAAATATTTAAATGAGGTCTGGGGAAATTGCTCAGTCAGTAAAGCCCTGCCGTGTAGGCAGGAGGACCCCAGCTTGGATACTTGGTACCCACATAAGGTATCAGGCATGATGGAAAGGGTCTGTGGTGTTTGTGCTGGGCATGCAGAGAAAGGAAGATCCCTGGAACTTCACGTTTGGCCAGCCTAGCTGGATCTCCAAGTGGGCTTCAGTGACAGGCCCTATCTTAGAAAAAAAAAATGGAGAGATTGAGAAAGACACTCAATTTTGTTATTTGTCCTCCACCTGTAGACACTCCCCAAAGGCACACACATGAGAACACACACACACACACACACACTGATGAAATGAAAGCACATTGCTTCTATCTAAAACTATATATAGTATCTTGATTTTATAAATTAGAAAAATCAGACATATAATATGTATGAGATGTACAGTATAAACAGCAGTGATATAATCTAACAAAGACACTTAATAAGCAAAGTCAGGAATTTTAAGTGTTGTATATTTAAGATCGGTAGGTATAAGTTTGAGGACTACATGGCAAATCCATTCAATTTTATGTTAAATATCTTGTAATTTTTGTGATTGTTAACTGCATATACATAGATAATATATCTTAAGTGGACATGGGAATAACCTGTTACTTAGTTTTGTTTTTCTAACTTAAATTGACAAACATTTGCATTTTTAATATTTATGTTTAAATTGATTCTCTTTTAATTAATTTTAAAAATAACCACTGATTTATGTAAAAAGCCTATTCTAGATTATCTGACAGACCCTAATTAGAACCATTTTCTCATTCAGTGGTGGTTTCAGAATGGATTTCTATAAATGCATTATAGCTATTTTGTATATTGTCAATAACAATTTGTATGCAGACCAAATGTTATAATAATCATTAGGCATTGTCAAAATTCAAATGAATGCTGTATGTCACCCACAGAAACTAGAAGCTGATGCTCTTGAAGTTAAAGCCAGCAAGGAGCAGGCTTTGCAGAGTCTACAGCAGCAGAGGCAGCTGAGCACAGACCTGGAGTTGAGAAATGCAGAGCTGAGTCGAGAGCTCCAGGAGCAGAAGGAAGTGTAAGCTGGCCTCCCACTGTACATCCCTAAGGTGTTAGCTGTTCACACCATCTTTAGAGAGTCACCAAATGCGGTTTTGTTTCAGTGTGTGTGTGTGTGTGTGTGTGTGTGTGTGCGCGCACCCTCGCACACAGTGCTGGTTGTATACACTGCCAATGTTAATGTCAATGAAAATAAAGCCTTATGACTTGGTTAAGGTCAACTTCATTTCCATTGCTCACTTACTTCTGTGGAGTTGGAATCCCTCTTCAGCAGTGACATGGTGCCAGTTTCTCCTGAGCATTCACTTTGATTGAAATAGTTAATATAAAAATTTTAAATACTGCAATGTGTATATGTATCACCTAAGAACAGCCAAGTTTCTACTTTGAGGTACTGTACTAGGCACAGAATGGATTTTTTCTCATTAGGAATGATTTTTTTCAACTTTGCTTTGATGTTATTGAGTACTTAATTTACTGTCTCTGGCTGTGATGAAACACTAAGAGAAATCTCGGGAGGGAAAGGTTTACCACGCCTTACAGATTAGAGTCCATCATCAAAGGAAGGCAGGACTAGAGGTCAAGGCAGGAACCTGGAGGCTGGAAGTGAAGCAGAGGCCACGGAAGAGTGCTGCTTACTGGCTTGCTCCCCAGTGGCTTGCTTAGCCTGTTTTCTCATGCAATTCTGGACTGTCTGCCCAGGACTAGCACTGCTCGCAGTAGTGGAGTAAAGTGATCCCCTTAAAAATATCTTACTACATTATGTTAAGTGTTTTGATGTTCAAATTTATCAACATAAAATATGTTTTATATTTCTAAGATAAGAAAGAGAGTCCCATTTATGCACAGCAAATAACACATTGATTCAGTATTTTAGGGGGCCTGGAAAACTTGCTGGTTGTTGTAGACCCTCTAGGATTTGTTACCTGAATTTCTCTGATGAGTAAATGGTGGTGATCCAGACTTGATGTCAATAACTTGGCCCTTCCTGAGGAAACCACGAGCATCTAATGAGATGTCTTAAGGCAATTTTCAGTGTTTTTAAACTTATTTTACTTTTTCCTCTGAACCATATTAAAAATTCAAGACTCAGTAATCACTTATAAATAATTTTGGTTGATAAATTTTATATTACACTAATTTTTAAAATTATTTTTTAATCCAGAGTATCTTGTACAAAATTGGATCTACAGAATAAATCTGAAGTCCTTGAAAATATCAAACAAACCCTCACCAAGAAAGAAGAAGAAAAGGTTGTCTTGAAACAAGAATTTGAAAAGTTAAGTCAAGATTCAAAGACACAGCACAAGGAGCTGACGGACAGGATGCAAGCTGCGGTCACAGAGCTGACAGCAGTGAAGGCACAGAAGGACGCACTCCTGGCCGAGCTTTCTACAACAAAAGAAAAACTGTCAAAAGTTTCTGATTCTTTAAAAAACTCCAAAAGTGAATTTGAGAAAGAAAATCAGAGAGGAAAAGCTGCTATGTTAGATTTGGTTAGTTGTTTACATTTCTTTTCTCATGTAGAAGCCATTATCTCATTTAAACGCCTGTGTGCAGGGGTTGGTTTAGTTCCTTCTGTTTTTCTTTTAAACTGATAAATCCCGTGTAAGTCATTACAGATGTTTTCAGTGTGATGTTTCTTTATTAGGAAAAAGCTTGTAAAGAATTAAAGCATCAGCTTCAAGTCCAGGCAGAAAGTGCCCTGAAGGAGCAGGATGAACTGAAAAAGTCACTAGAGAAAGAGAAAGAGGTACAGTGTTGTTTTACTATAAATATGTAAAATACAATGAGCTTTTGTAGTTTCTAATTTTTCTCACCTCGATACAGAAATCAAGAGAACATGGGGCCGGAGAGATGGCTTAGCAGTTAAGAGCACCGACTGCTCTTCCAAAGGCCCTGAGTTGAAATCCCAGCAACCACATGGTGGCTCACAACCATCTGTAATGAGATCTGACACCCTCTTCTGGAGTGTCTGAAAAAGAGCTACAGTGTACTTACATATAATAAATAAATAAATCTTAAAAAAAAAAAGAACATTTATTTCTATAAAGTAAAATGGTTCATGTGTTTATTTTTAAATTGTTATTTGTGTTCTGGTTAACACTAACAATCATTTAAAATATAAGGGCCAAATAAAGAAAAATATATTTAAGAAAAAGAGAAAATTGAATCAGCTAACTGTAAGAGTTTTGATTAGATAGGGTTAAAGAACATTATAATTGAAAAAAATAATAGTATCTTAAACATGACTTATTTCATGTATTTGCCCGAGTTTTCTTTTTATTTATGTGGTAAAACATTGACCAAAAACAGATTGGGAAGGAAATGATTTATCTGGCTTACGTACCCCAATCACAGCCCATCACTGAGGGAAGCCAAGGTGGGAACTGGAGCAGAGTCAGTGGAGAAGTGCTCTTCTCTGGTTTAGCCCAGAGTTTGCTCACTTTGTTTCTGACATACCCAGGACCGCCTGGCCAGGGTGACTGCACCCACAGAGGGCAGGGCCCACCCACAGCAGTCAGCAGTCAAGACAGTGCCTCACAGACTTGCCCACAGGCCAGTCCGGAGGGAGTTCCTCAATTGAAGCTCTTCTTCCCAGATAAAACTCCAGCTTAGGTCAAACTGACAAAAACTAACACCACATAAACAATGACAGTATTAGTGACCAGGAGATATTCCTGACCTGCTTCACAGTAACCAAATAGTTCATGTCACTAATTGCCTACGGAATAAGTCAAACTTAGAAGGTGGCCAAAAGTACAGTAATATCTCTGAAAAGTACTGTGTGTCTTATAGCAGATGCTCAGAAAATGTCTTTTAAATGAATAAATGAGTCAAACAAGTTTCAATTTCTTTCAGACTTCTCAGCAGTTGAAGATAGAACTCAATTCAGTCAAGGGAGAAGTCTCACAGGCTCAAAATACATTAAAGCAGAAGGAGAAAGACGAACAACAGCTTCAGGGGACCATAAATCAGCTAAAGCAATCAGCTGAACAAAAGAAAAAACAAATTGAAGCGCTTCAAGGAGAGGCTAAAAATGCTGTTTCACAAAAGGTATTGATAAAAACAGTCTGCTCCTTATAGAAAGAAATATGTGGGCATTCATATAATATTAAAATGAGAGTTGCATTATAGATAACTTGTACATATTTAAAATTATGTTAAATATAAAGCCTATATTTGATACATGGTTTAAGACTGAATGTTCATTGGAATTATCAACTATTTTATTATTTACATTTTTGATAATCATTTGTCTAATGCATAGAAGCGATGTTTGCTGTTGGGGCAGTTACTTATGTCACATTTCTGCTGTCTTAGAAGAGTTTAAGGACGTGCACAGTAAATCATTCTTACTGTGGGAAAACGGTGACAAAACCATGAAGTGGGATGTATTTAAAAATGCAGCAAGGTCGGATTTCCTATAGTATATTTGACATTGTATATTAAATCAGAATGCTTTTCCTTCCAAGAATGAAGGGACAATTTATTGATAATATGCTGGTTTTCATTCTTAAACATGTTCTCATCTTGTCCAGAATGAGTTAACCGAATAGGCTGGTTTTAGTATAAAACATTTGAACAAAATAAGATCTTTCTCATTGTTCATTCCTTTTTTTTAATTAGGTATTTTCTTCATTTACATTTCAAGTCCCCCACAAGCTCCCCCTCACCCCCCTACCCACCCACTCCCACTTCTTGGCCCTGGTGTTCCCCTGTATTGGGGCATATAAAGTTTGCAAGACCAATGGGCCTCTCTTTCCACTGATGGCCGACTAGGCCATCTTCTGATACATATGCAGCTAGAGACATGAGCTCTGGGGGGTACTAGTTAGTTCATATTGTTGTTCCACCTATAGGGTTGCAGATCCCTTCAGCTCCTTGGGTACTTTCTCTAGCTCCTCCATTGGGGGGCTGTGATCCATTCATAGCTGACTGTGAGCATCCTCATTGTTCGTTCTTATAGATGGTCTTTAGAGAAGAAGGTGCAATCCTTCAGTCTACAGATTAACCTAAACAGTCGTGTCATTAGGAGTCAGCTGCCAGAAACTAGAGTAAAAAGAATAAAAATCAGAAACAGCACACATGAAGCTTTGTCTTTACCAGGTGTTTGTTATGCTACATCCCATACAAATAACTTTCTAAAAACATAGGCCATGGAGAAGCATTAGTCTTTTTGTGCTTTCATATGTAATCAGAAATTGGAATATAATTGTTATGGTGTAATTTCCGTACATTTTTGCTACGTCCTTT
Organism: Mus caroli; assembly: GCF_978045245.1. Classification (NCBI taxonomy): domain Eukaryota; kingdom Metazoa; phylum Chordata; class Mammalia; order Rodentia; family Muridae; genus Mus; species Mus caroli. Next base: position 95,557,245 of record NW_028227264.1, read on the forward strand.
TTACTTTTCAGCAAGTGCAGTTATGTATATAGTGCTCTTGACCATGCTTAGATCCCTTGCTCTCTTCCTCCCGACCAGCACCACGCCCCACCACTTCTGTTTAAGCTCTTATACTACTTAACCTTTTTTCCTTTTTTTATTTTTTGAGATAATTACAGCATCTATTCCCCCTCATTTCCTCCCCCAAGCCCTCCCATATATACCTTTTTTCTCTTTTTTCATTTGCTCATTTTTCATTATATACATCTATATATGTAGCAACACTAATGAAAGAAGACATCATGTCTCTTTTTTAAAAATGACTTCTGAGTTTAATTAGGTTCCTGGCATAAACATGAATGTGGAATTACTGGAGTGGAGCAACTCACCAGTAGCTATTTAATTAACACACTACATATATATTCATAGGATGGATGTAGGGATAATTCTATACGTTTTCTGTACGTTTTTTTCCTTTTATTGGAAGTAGCTTTTTTCTCACATAATATACCCTGATTATTGTTTCCCTGCCCTCTACTCTTCCCAGCTCCTTCCCATCTCCCTCCCCTCCAGATCCACCCCCTTTCTGTCTCTCATTAGAAAGCAAACTGGCTTCTAAGGATAATAATCAAATATAAGATTAAAAACTTGTATACAATTTTTAGTGATGAAATTAGAAATATTAGCATTTCTGTTTCCTTTAAGCATTTCTTCATGTTGAGAGCTCTAAAGTCCGTCTTTATGTTCTAGTTCTTTGTAAAAGATACAGTACATTACCATAACTCACAGTCCTTGGGGCTCGATCCTCCTAGTATGTCCTCCTTGGCATTGTTCTCTATTCTCTTGTGTTTGTCCCAGTGACTCTGTCCTCCTGAGCCTGTCACAACTGTTAGGAGAGGTAGAATATTTATTTTTAAAAAGCCAAGCATATTTTCCCATTACATAGACATATTTTAAATGTCTTATTTTTTCTTAAGATTTATTTACTTGTTTTATGTATATGAGTACACTGTGGCTGTCTTTAGACACACCAGAAGAGGGCATCAGATCGTATTATAGATGGTTTTGAGCCACTATATATGGTTGCTGGGAATTGAACTCAGAACCTTTGGAAGAGCAGTCAGTGCTCTTAACCACTGAGCCATCTTTCCAGCACCAATATGTCTTAATTTTATATCTCTCCCACATATTCTTGAAGTTGATTTTAGAGTACTTTGAACTTATGTGAGACTTTTATTTTCTGTCCTGATATTAATAAAGATGACTTATAGAAGTTCCCAGAGTTACTCTTGCATTTTCAAAAGTAGAAACTACATATTCACGTCAGCACAGTAGTGGCTTCTTAATTTCTTTTATGTAGAAGTTTCTCTTAGTTCAGTTCCAGCATCGTTTATTCCTGGCTCCCGAGAGCACAAGCCCCTAGTACTGCCTCGGAGAACGTCTCTCTTTCCTTTTGATTGCATTTGCATTTTAAATAGTATGGACTTTTTGGTTTGGTAATTCTCTGACTTTATAAATTTAAAATATGTTGCTCTGTATTAAAATATAATTTTAGGCCATAAATGCAGTGTAGTGGGTTTCTCAGATGTCTTAGTTGTATAAGTTTCGTCTTATATTTGACTGACTTCTTATTTGCATTCTCCTTTAAATAACTACTGATGTTTTAGACAGTGCTGGAGAATAAGCTGCAGCAGCAGTCATCACAGGCAGCCCAGGAGCTTGCAGTGGAGAAAGGAAAACTGTCAGCGCTGCAGAGCAACTACGAGAAGTGCCAGGCGGACCTGAAACAGCTGCAGTCCGACCTCTATGGCAAAGAGTCTGAACTTCTAGCCACGAGGCAAGACCTTAAGGTATTGTAAACTGTGGTATGGGATAAAGCTCAGGAAATAATTCCCTTGCCTAATGAGCAAGGGAAGTTAATATCTGTGAAGTATTATATTCTTCTATTAAATTACTCCTTTAATGTTCCTTTTTAAAAATTAGATTGTTTTATGACAAAAATCATGAGATGAGATATAAATATATACACACATATGTATATATACACATACACACATTAAAAACTCAGTTTGAAATGAGTTACAGTGAAATAATGTGGGTGAATCTTATGGTATTAGCTTTTCTAAGGCCTTTGAAGCCTTCATTTGCGAGTACCTTTGGAGAGTGGCTGGTTATAAGCCAACTCTGGGAAAGCAAGTGCATTACTATGGTCAAGCTCTTAGTGCTATATTTTTGTCAGCTTTCTAACTTACAGGAATGCCTAATGATTAAAATCAGGCCAATTAAATATAGCCTTAATTAATAATACTGTATGGTCAAATAAGGTATCATGTTGATTAAAATGAAAGGTATAAACAACAAGGTAGCAAATTTTATACAACACTGGCATATCCTTCCTGTAAAGGAAAGCGAACATTGTGTTCCTACACACAGAGGACCAGCACCTTGCCTCTTTCCCTCATATCTTATCTCTGCCCCTGTCTCTCTTTCCTCCCCTCTCACCCCCCACCCTCTTGTAATGGTAATATATGCTAACTCCTTTTTTAAAGTGCACTACTGTAAAATTTTTGTTTGTAAAATATTGTATCTATTTTGTGTTGTATTCATGGGCTCCTGTGGGGAACCAGGCCACTTAGACATGTGAGTAGATCCTGAACTATAGGTACAATTTGGAAATACAGTCTTTACAAGGATGTCTGGTGATAGGAGGAACTGAACAGAGCCAACCAGGAGTGGTAGCTTACGTTTAGATTTTATGTTTAAAAAAGAGGATCCAAATTGTTAAGTATACTAAATGCTTAGTGAAAAACAATTGGATTTTATATTTGAGATAAAAAATAACAATAGCAACAAAGGGTACAGCAGAGAGGAAAAATGAAAAAAACATGCAGTTTAAATTTTAACCTGGACATCTTTAAAGAAGCTTAGATTGCTAGTAGGGATATTCAGTTAAGCATTCTCTCTCCTCTAGGAGATCTGCTTTCCTGTATGACTGTGATTCCCATTAGCTGTGCAGGCACATGTGCATGAGCTCACACAAATAAAAATAATTTAAATTAATTACAAAATATCTTTCTCCACAAATTCTGGTAACTGGGTGTGAGTTGGTTGGAAGCAGGATAGAGTTAAGAGAATGGAAGGTGTAGAGGGCAGTTCCTAAGTTCCTAGCAGGCCCAGGGGAGGGCAAGGGATCAGTCCACACAGACACAGGAAACTGGGGGAAACAAAGGAGGGCAACAGGAGGCAGGTTAGCCAGGGGGTGGGGTCCGGTGTGGAGGCAAGGGTGCTGGAGAGGTGGCTCAGTGGCTAAGGATACTTACTGTGTTTTCCAGAGGACCTAAGTTTGATTCCCAGCACCCACATGGCAATTAACAACTGCCTGTACATAATAACTTCAGTTTCACGGGATCTGGTGCTCTCTCTGACTTCTGTGGGCTCCACACACATTTGAGGTTAAGGCATACATACATAGGCAAAACATACATTCACATAAAAAATGAAAATAAATCTTTAAAGAAAGAAAAATTAGAACTGGCCATTTTATTACTGTTAAATTGCTTGTTTGTTTGTTTGTTTTTCAACACATTGAAAGGCAGGGGAAGTTTGCACAGAAGTTTGCATTTAAGCTGAAGGCAGTGAGGAGCCACTGAAGGGCTTCCATGTAATCTGGACAAATGAGAAAGCATAGGGCAGGCCTAGGGAACGTTTTACAGCAGGGCACGATGGAGCCTCTGTTATGACGCTCCTTTGGCAGGTGAGGCAGGCCCACTGACACAGCGGAACCGTGATTGGAAGAGCTGTTGGGTTTACTCGAAGCCCTCCTTCTTTTTTTTTTTATATATTTTTTATTACATCTTTTCCTCAATTACATTTCCAATACTATCCCAAAAGTCCCCCATACCCCCCACCACTTCCCTACCCACCCATTCCCAGTTTTTTGGCCCTGGCGTTCCCCTGTACTGGCGAAGCCCTCCTTCGTTACCACTCACCGGATAACTATTTTTGTCAGCCTTTTCTCTTTTGCTTCAGTGAGCTGATCTCAAATGTGAGAGCGAAGGGAGACGAGAAAGCATTCTACAGTGTGACAGTTGCCTGTGTAAGGCTTTCTGTCATAGCTGTTGTAGCTGTCAGTGTATACCTCAGCCTGACTATGTCTCCTCGGACACCAGTAGGGTTGACCAGACTGGCCTAGTCTGTGCCGTTAGCCCCATCTGCTGGATCGTTTATGAAATAGTTTGTTCACTGGGTATTTCTGTTGGCTATAATCTATGCTATTATTTGTCCAGAAAAATAGAAGTGGAATTCACTATTCAATTCAAATTCATAATATAAATGTATTTCTGAAGTGAAGTGAAAATTGTGGGGTTATACAGAATTAAACCTAACTCTTCTCATCCCAGTACTTTTATGCCATTTTATCAGACATCAGAAAAAGTAAGAGCTAATATAAAGGCTTTATTTGAAAGGAGTATGGGAAGGCTTGTTTAATAAAAATAATTGGAACCACAGGGATTACACAATTTTATAATCATGTCAGGGCTGATAATTGATCTACTCAATGATTCGCCTATTGCCATGTTGTGTGGCTGAGATAAAGATAGGAAAAGAGGTGGACCAGGGGAGCATCCCTGGTAAGCAGTGCTGAGCGAGTGAGGCATGCACAGCAGTACTGCTTAGGAGTGTGTAAGTAGATGTCCAAACACAGGGCAGAGCATTGGCCCTTGACATCATCATGAAGACTTCATCTGGTCTTTAAAGAACTAATAAATTAATGGACTTTAAACATTTAAAATTTTAGAGTCCATGCATTTAAAATCTTATAAAGCAATAACACTTTGGTGGTTCTTACAGCATTTCTTAGGGGGCACTACTGCTTGCTTGGTTTTAGCAAGCCTGTTGAACCAGAACCTCTATTACACAATTATGGTTGCAGTAGATTTATACAGTAGTTTTTGAAACATGTTTATTTCAGTGCTGAGATCAAACTCTCAGGGTCTTATGCATGCCAGGCAAGTACTCAACACTAACCTATTACCACCCCCTCCACCCCCCCGACACACACCTAGGACAGTCATTTTATTGTTAAAAGAATTTTTAAAAAGTTATCTTGGTGACATCTAGGCCAGTTGCCATGTCACACATTTTACACAGGGTCTCGCATCGGTTTCTTGTGTATTTGGTGGTGAGCATTTGCTCAGCTGCCCTGTACAGTTTCTGCTGCACATGCCACTCTTCTGTGATAAGGACCATTTTATGCAGGGTACTGACTTAATACTGGCTGCCTGAGTAGTAGTGAAAAAGTATGTGTTCTATGCAGTCCTGACTGGCAGAGGTCCTTCCCTGGCTTGCATTACCTGGCTCCATGTCAGGGGAGATGCTCCTGCAGTAAGAATTGGGGCCTCTCTTAGGTCTTCTGGAGAGTGGGTAGCTAGTTCTCACTCCCTGCAGATCCTCAGCCTAAGTAGCTGATGGTGTCAGTTCCCTTTCCCTAGGACCATATCCCCAAATGTAACTAACAGGTAGAAACGATGTCCTTTCCATTACTTCAGATTCTCAAACGTCTGAGCCTTAGAGCAGTCAGTAACTATGATTGGAACTGACCTCACTTGTATTAGTCATCTTCCTCATTGTTGTGACAAAACACCTGACAGAAGCTCCTTGACAAAGGAAGGTTTATTTGTTTGTTTGTTTGTTTGTTGTTGACTCACAGTGAGAGAGAATACCAGTCTACCATGACTGGAAGCTGTGGCAGTAGAGCTCAAGGCCACAGGTCACATGGTATCTGTTGAGACAGACCTGAGTGACCTGCCCTGCCTCCCTTCTGTTCCTTCATTCCAGGACCCCAGACCATGGAGTGGTGGAGTCCACATTTAGGGTGGGTCTCTCTGCCTGAATTATCCGAGTCTAGAAACTCCTTCACAACACAACCAAAGGTTGCTTCCATAGTAATTCAAAGCGAATTAACATGACAGTGTTCACCACCACACAAGAGACTTAGAGCCATCAGTAACTATGATATTGACTTACATTACTTGTACCACTGAGACAGGAAGCTCAGAGGATGGGCCTATAGCTGGTGAGAATACAGAGTTACATATAAGGCTAAATTTATTCAATGAATGATATTAACAGTTATGAAATATATCCTATAAGAAAACTCTGTCTTGTTTATCAAGGTGTTTACCAGATCAGGGGACATTGATCCTAGAAAATGTGTGTACATATGTAGCATTCAATTTTATTTCTTTTTAAATTGTTTTCTTTCATTTTTCCTCTGATCTTTTCTCCAACCATATATGTATTCTCTAGATATATTTGATACAGTTGTTACTTACCTGATAGCCCTTCCTTCCTATTATAAGTAGATAAGTACTCAATAAATGGTTTTAGATTATTTCTAGGGAACCTTCAGCATTGTCTTTCCTCACTGCTCCCTTCCTTTTCCCCCATCAACCCTCTCCTGATACAAGATCTCACTAAGCAGCTTTGGCTGACTTGGAATGTGCTATGTAGACGAGGCTGACCGCCAACTCACTGAGAGACACATGCCGCTGGCTCGAGATGCTGGGATTAAAGGTGAATGCCACCAGGCCCAGCAGCTTAGCCTCTTAAGATCCTAATTGTGCTGTAAAGGTCCTATTGCCTAGTATCTTTTTCTGATTATTTCTACATTTATCTAAGCTCATGTACATACATATTCATCCTAGTGCTGTACCTGCCTACAGTATTTACTGCTTGGATTTACTGTATAAGTTTGTAGCCTGAGGGCATTAGCTAACCAGATAGCCCGGGTATGGAGTAGGCTAGCATGTAGGTTTGTATCACTCCCACCACATGTCCTCACCATTGACATGTGATTATTTACCATTTCCCATTGTGCTTTTAATTAACTGTTGTGCTTATTGAAATCATAGTAATTTAAGGAAATCATTTTTTTTTTTGTAAGTCTGTAGAAGAGAAACTCACTCTGGCACAAGAAGACTTGATTTCAAACAGAAATCAAATTGGAAACCAAAATAAAAAAATTCAAGAATTGCAAGCCGCCAAAGCTAGTTTGGAGCAGGACTCAGCAAAGAAAGAGGCGCTGCTAAAGGAGCAGAGTAAGGCACTTGAGGATGCTCAGAGAGAAAAGGTACCTCCCCTCTTCCTTACCTCAGACTCTAGAGGATCTGAGACTGTGTGCAGTCCTTGTAGGTCCTGTGTCTCCTCACTACTGCCTTGCAGTGTCTGTCTGTCCAGTTTTCTTTCTGCATTTTGTGGTTTTATAAGCATGTTTTTCACACCATAGAACTTTCTGTTATATTCCAAAATGGAATTTCCTTTAAACTATAAAAATTGTGTTTTTAGGAGTGGGGATTGTGAAGCCGGGATGGAATTTATGATTTATGGCTCAGATTAATTAAGACAATTCTGACATTCGATATTTAATTAACTGAAAGGATTTTCACTTGGACACATCTTGTTTTAGTGTCAACTGTATCCCTAGTAGATGACTTAATTTTTAATTTTATTTATTTTTTAGTCATAAACTATAAATTGAAAAGTACTCAAAATAGAGAACCTTATATAAAAGCAGTCTTAGTAATAGAAGTTGTAAAATGAATTTCTGCAGCATTTAATCTCAGTGCTGACGTTATCAAGGTAAACAGGAAGGGAAGATGCACAACCCTGCTAGGTAACCTCAGGAGAAGGTGCGAGCAGGGTCAGAAACACCAATGTTTTCGCTCACTACTTTCAAGAAAGTGGATGCTTTATATTTATTTATAATTTCTCTACAGTCAGTGAAGGAAAAAGAACTAGTAGCTGAAAAGTCTAAATCGGCAGAGATGGAGGAAATTAAATGTAGACAAGAAAAAGAAATCACGAAGCTCAATGAGGAGCTCAAGTCGCACAAACAAGAAAGCATAAAGGTAGGTTAATGCCAGCCCGTTCCCTCTCTTCTGCTGTAATCTGTCCTTTACATTTATGTGTATTACATAAGGGAGACCCCACTCTGTGCTAGACACGGGATTTTATTGTTTTTAACAAATACTCTGGCCGAGTGCTCTTTACTGCATGATATTCATATCCATATTGAAATCTACTTTTATTCTGATTACTGAATAAAGCAGAGCAGCTTCAGGGTAAGTTTAGATTGAAATAAATTCTGATGATAAGTAATAATTTACAAGTTGCAAGACTTTAGATTTAATCTTATGGTTTAGCATTTTATCCCTTAGAAACATAGACAGGGCGTTGGCTGCAGAAGCTCTGTACCATGAGCCTTGTAAAGTGTTGTGCAGTTTCATAAGAAAGCTCAGGTGCTTTCCCTGGGGCTCCCCTGATAGCCTTTATATCTATGGGCATATTCACCATTCGCCTCCCTCACAGTTCATCTCGGATTCTTCTGTTCTTCCAGTCTGTGTGTGACTCTGTAAGTCAATATATACTTACAACATAGGACGATGTTTGATGACTAAATGATTACATGTTAAGTGAGCAAACTGGAAGAAATGTGTAGAGCTAAGTTTTGGAAGAAATAATTAAAACACAGGCGTTAGAGCATCACCTCAGTGAAGTTATTAGTGAGTAGGAAGTAAATATCTTGCATGTGAAATAAGTGGTTTGAAATATTGAACTTAAAGACTCCCTTATATCTGCTGGTGGGAAAAGTTATATGAATTTCAGCTGTCATTTGACATATTGAGTAAAAGTTCTTAGTGTCGTTTTGTCTATCACATGCTGTGATAGAACACCATGACCAAAAGCAACCTGGAGAGGAAAGGGTTTGCTTCATTTTGTAATTCTCAAGTCACATCCTATCACTGAGGGAAGTCAAGGCAGGAACTTGAGGCAGGAACCTGGCAGCAAGAACTGAAGCAGAAACCACAGAGAAGTGCTGTGTAGTGGCTTGCTCAGCCTGCTTTCATATAGCCCCCAGGACCACTAGGCCAGGGGTGGTACCACAGTCAGATGGGCACACCCATATCAAGCAAGAAGATCCTTCTTAGGTTTCCCACAGGCCACCTGTTGGTAGCATTTTCTCCATTGAGATTCCTTCTTCTCTTGTGTGGAGTTAACAGAAAATTAGCCTGTACATAGGGGTGATTGCTTTCTGGCTTCTTTCAACAGGAAGTAACAAATCTCAAGGATGCCAAACAACTTTTGATTCAACAGAAATTAGAACTTCAAGGCAAAGTGGACTCACTGAAGGCAGCTCTTGAGCAGGAGAAGGAGAGTCAGCAGCTGATGCGCGAGCAAGTGAAGAAGGAGGAAGAGAAGCGGAAGGAAGAGTTTTCTGAGAAGGAAGCGAAGCTGGTCAGTGAATTAACTTAACAGCAGAAAATATGTTTTAGAGTAGAGCTTTGAATCACTCCAGTAAGATTTTTCTACTGAGAGACTCTGAGTAGAGTGTGTGAAAACTGGCAACAGAAACTTTTGAGTTGGAATTACAATGACTGAAGCCTGCTTCTCCTTCCCTGCATTGTGTTTACCTCGTAGAAAGCACCTGGCTTTTCTTTATTGAAAAGACTCCAATCTCACCGAATAGCTTTGCAGAATGTTATAGTCGATATGGAGGTTTGTGTTACAGCTCTGGTGGTTGGAAAGTGTAGGGAGAGGGCCACTGAGGCAGATCAGCTGAGCTGTGTCGACAGGACATCTGATTCCTCCTACCTACCACGTGCATCTTCCCCAGCACTGGCACAGGGGAGACTCACTTGTGTCACTTTATCTTACAGACCCTCATTTCTGCATCACGGCTTTTGAGCAAGCCTATTTAGATCACACATTTGGGTTGCAGAATCAGAATTGTAGTGTTTGAGAAAAAACGGTCTCCCACCTCCTTTCCAGAAGAAGCAATATGATTTATAGCTTTGGCATTTTAATTTCAGTGAGTAAAATATTATTTTGTACTACTTGTATAATAGCTTCTCCTTCCCTATTTTTTCTTAGCATTCTGAAATAAAAGAAAAGGAAGCAGGAATGAAGAAACATGAAGAAAATGAGGCTAAGCTCACTATGCAGGTCACAACATTAAATGAAAACTTGGGTACTGTGAAGAAGGAGTGGCAGTCTAGTCAACGGAGAGTGAGTGAGCTTGAGAAGCAGACGGATGACTTACGGGGAGAAATTGCTGTCTTAGAAGCAACTGTTCAGAATAATCAAGACGAAAGAAGAGCACTCCTAGAGAGGTGATTGATGTCTGATGAAATTAGTATTTGCAGGGCATCCGTGGTGGTTGTGGTGGTGGTAGTGTAGGCCCACCTTTAATACCAGCCCTGAGGAGGCAGAGGCAGGTGGATCTCTGAGTTTGAGGCCAGCCTGGTCAACAGTGAGTTCCAGGACTACACAGAGAAACCCTGTCTGGAAGACAGATAGATAGATAGATAGATAGATAGATAGATAGATAGATAGATAGATAGATAGATTGTATCTATTATAAATAATAGGAATATTGTCATTCTACTTTTTCCCACTCGACCAAAAATTGAGGAAAGTGTGTAACCCCTGCAGGTATGTAAGCAGCCATTAAGAAAGTCAGACTTTAAGAAAAATTAAATAGCTGGATTTAATGTATTATGTATAAAATTACCAACGTATTCCATTACCTCTCTTCCAGAAAGGTCTTAAATAATTTCCTAAATATTAACTTTGTGTCTGCAATCTGTTCTGTAAGGTGTCTTAAAGGCGAAGGTGAAATAGAAAAGCTTCAGACCAAAGCCCTAGAGCTGCAGAGAAAGCTGGATAACACAACTGCGGCCGTGCAGGAGCTGGGCAGGGAGAACCAGTCTCTCCAGGTGAGGCGCCTGCTGACTCCGTGTCCTCCAGTCTCCCTCTCAGTGAAATGCATTTTTACCTTTAAGGAAAGCCTTCAGGGTTGAGGCTGTGCTTCAGTGGTAGATAACTTTCCATATGCGCGGACCTGGGTTCCTTCTCCAGTACTGAATAACACAGAGGAAACCAAAAGGACAGTAAAACCCCTGCTTAATAAATGCTTTCACATAGACACTGTCGGCCAAAGACCAGCCTCTGCCTGGTCAGGGGTCCTGAGAGAAGGGCTGTCTGGGAGCGCAAAATGAACGACTTGACGTCCAAGCTGACAGCCTACGTTCTGCTCAAGACGGCTCTGTTCCAGGTGCAGGAACCATGTCATTCTCTCCCTTATATGACCTGCGGAACGAGGCAACTGTCCTTGTAGAGATATTTTGTAGATTGTATAAGTAGTTATGTGAAAGCTAAAAAGGTAATTGTTTCAGAGACCTCTTGTTTGAGAGTGACATCAATCTAGGTTTGTCACAAAGAAATTTCAAAAATTCAGGAACACAAAGGGATAAATAAGTTAGCTGGTATTTAAAGAAACACTTTCAAGCCAGGCATGCTGGTACAGATCTTTAAATCTAGTGCTACAAAGGAAGAGGCAGGGATATCACTTCAAGTTGGAAGTCAGCCTGGACTACAGATCAAACCATTGTTTCAAGCAGGGTGGGGTGGGGTGGGGGGAGCGGGGCAGGGGAGCTAGCAAAAGCAAAAGTGAACAGAAAGTGAGGTGATTTAGGTATGTTCTCACAGTCATGAGGAAAAATTTGCTATTGTGATACAATAAATGTAAAATTGCCACAAGCTTCAAAATTGACAGAATTTTATAATTGCCAATGCCTCTGAAAAATAAGTTTATTTAATTTTGTCATTCAGATTTATGAATGTAGCTATTCTGACAAATCAAATAGTATTTCTGACTGTAAAATTGTGTTTCATATAGTGTAAAGTCAAAATTTTAGAAATAATTGCAACAAATAACCAGTTCATTCTATGAAGTGTTATATAGTCTAACATATCAAACCTTTTAAAAAACAGATCAAACTCACACAAGCACTGAACAGAAAGTGGGCGGAAGACAACGAAGTGCAGAACTGCATGTCCTGTGGGAAGTGCTTCTCCGTCACCGTGCGGCGGGTGAGCAAGCATCCCCGGGCTCCTGAACAGCAGTCCACACAGCCTAGGCTCTGCTTAGCTTATGTGTTTGAGTTTCAGTTTTAAATTCAGGCCCTTTCTTTGCGCTGACTGTTCTCTGGAGCAGTTGGTTTCTGAAGCAGTGAATAAATACTCACCTTGTGTGTTTTCATTACATGTGAGTTCTTTTCAAAGAAGCAAAGGCAGAGTGAGATAAAGAAATGTACTAGAGATAGGTCTATTACGTTTAAATTCCATGTTCCTGAGCTTTTGGTGAGAGGAAGAGGTTTTGGTTTGATAGGAGCACTTTAGTGAGTTAAAAGCAGGGCTTCCGAGAGTTCTCTTGGGAATTGTAGGATAGAAGCAAAGTCCATGTAAAATGTTCCCACAGTGTTTGATCAGTTAGTGAGTTAAGTTACAAGGGGGATAAACTCAAGCACTCAGGTATCATCAGACCCTCATCCCGTGCTCTGTAACAGTCATGTAGCTTTATAAAGCTGCTGCTATCGAGTCTGGGCTTGACACGATTTCATTTTTGTCTCACCAGCATCACTGCCGACAGTGTGGGAATATCTTCTGTGCCGAGTGCTCAACCAAAAACGCCTTAACTCCTTCTTCAAAGAAGCCTGTTCGTGTCTGTGATGCATGCTTCAATGATTTGCAAGGATAACGGGCTATCACAGCTTCAGAGTAGTATCACACTAATGTTAGACTCGTAATACATTGATCTGGACTCTGGTTGCATACTAGGCCAAATTGGAATTCGTATATTTTGGAATGTTACCAGTATCAAGTAAAACTCTTCTATTTTTGTGAGACTTGGGTTCATCTTTAATTACTTTTTCCATTAAACCCCTAAAACAGCTTTCATGCCAAGGTCAGAATTAGCCAATGAAATGTAAATAATCTTTGGACAGAAAATAGCAATGTATTTTTTTAAATATAATTTAATTATTCACAAATGATGACTACAATTCCTTAGCTTCTTCCTCTCAGATTAAATGTACAGAATGTCTGGATGGCTCCTATCATTTGTTGCGGTTTTGTTGCACAACAACACAGTGGTTCTATTCTCTGGGTGGAGTCATGCACAGGAATGTAACACTTTCTGTTTTCTCCTGTATAGGTCTGTAGCTCAATTATGTTGTTGTGTTATTCATATTACTTGAGTGTTCTAAATGCAGTGTATGCTAATGATGTGTTAACCATGAATTTGTGTGTGGGTTTTGTTTGGGCAGTATTGATTAAATTCTCAAGTAGATTTGATGAAGTCCTATGTAAAATTTATGGTACTTCTGGGATTGTATTTATGAAATGAGTTCATTTGTATTTCTCTATCTTATTTCTGACACCCACACACTGTCCCCTAAAACATTTGTATGTAACTTCCCCTCCTGAGCTGGAGGGTGAGTAGTAGAGCCATATGGTGGCCTGGTCTTGGTTTTTGCTGGTGGAAAGTTTTCTGAAGTGATCTCACAGCGCAGCCTCACTCCCTCAATTTCAGCATCTTTAGGAAGTTTGCTTTCCAGCCTTCATAAATGTAGCTCAGCCTCACTGCAGTTGTGCTTGCAGTAGGGCCTTTGTAAAGATAGGAACTGACGCTGCTAATGTCGCATCTGTATCTGTGAAGACTAAACCAAGTGGTAAGGAAATAGTAACATTCAAAAAAAAAAAAAAAAAAGAAATAGTAACATTCTTCTCTGTACTTTCTCTAACCAAATAGGAAAGAATAAATACAGCGACAGAAAACTGGCGCCATGTCTCTGATGAGGGGTCCATATTAAATTGGGATCTTTTAACTTTGAAAAAATAGTGCTATGAGATTACACAACTGCAACAGAGCAGAGTCCATATAGCCCCAGCCCTCCATATACCTAGGAGCTCCTAAATGATGATAAAAAGGAAAACACTGGCTGCTCAACCCCTTAGAAGTCATTGTCTACCAACCAGTAAACTTGTTATTAGAAAGCATCAGACGACTGAACTTACTGCATACTAGGTTTTAAATTATCTTTCTGAAGAAGAAATATAAAGTTACACATCGAATCATTACAGTCATTTAATGATAATAGCAGAGAAAGATAAGAGCTAATATTTCATTTGCAAGAAAGAATTTATATTACACACTGCTGTCAGGAGTATGCTGGAATCTTCATGTTTTTATGACATACTTACAACATTACACAAACAAGAGACTGACATGTAATTTTTCATCACTTAGCAAAGCTAGGCCCTGCTTTCAGTGATGACTAAGGACACTGATTACATCCCAGGACTTGGATGAGTATATCCTTGAGCTTATGTACTGAAGTGATACAATGGCTCTATATTAAAAATAATAGTTGGGTAATATAGACTGAGCTGTTTATGCCTTTTATATAATTGTGAATCCTTTCCGGTAGTCCTAATTTTACATTTTTGGTTTTCGCATATAAACACTTTGACATATGTTAAAAATGCAGATATTCACAGCACTACTTTGTGAAAATTCTGGATTAAAATATTTGTTCATTTCATCCTTTAATTGAAGACACTGGAGACTTTCTTTTTGTGCATCCTCACTTCACAAAAAAAATAGAAGTGGCTACAAAGAAAACCCATATGTGTTTATGGTAGGTTTCTTGTTTCCCCCAATAATCTTATGCCATAGGTCCCAAATAATGTCTCTATCACACGACACTTTACTGATGACACAATGAAGCCAAACAAACCACCGTTTCTCTTAACTATTACCAATTCAGAATGGACTGGAAACAGAAATTTAAGGGTTTTTTTCTCGTTTAATGAAAAAGTCTTGTGAATTCTTTTTGGCTGTACACTTAGCTGTTTGCTAGTAGTATTGTACTGTCAGTGGGCTGGAGCTGCCGCATACAGAGTCCCAGGTCTTGGCTATCGTGGACAGTTGGCATCAGGTGTTCACAAACTGCACACCCCAGCACAGAAATGGGAGCTGAAATGAGGTTGTGCTGGGTTGTGTACAGTAAACTGTATGTAGAGAGTGTCTGTAGTAGGCAGCCGGTGAAGCTGCTGATATAGGACTTACTTGTTTTGAAGAAAGGAAAGAAGGAGACAAACACACAAACCTCAGTGCAGTGTACAAATAAACATTTTGTTCAACTACCTCTTAAAGTGGAATTAGCTAGTGTAACAGTTTCCTTATAGTGATATTCAATAGCAACTGCCAAATTTACGTTCCCATGCCTCTTAAAAGGTCTTCATGATTACTTTCTATAGCTTTGAGGTCCTTCCTTGTGGCTACTTTTTTACTCTTGCATTTGCATAAGATATTACCCTCTAAGTGGAAGGCAAATGACAGCCGTATATTTTGATATTTGTGACCTGTTTAACTATAGCAGTTTTTTTTTTAATGCACTTTGGCTATAAAAACCATGGGTAACTTGATCTATAAGATTTAAATGTGCCATCAATTTAGTATTCCTAGACATAAGCTTGATGAATGATCTTCTATAATTATAATGTGCCACATTTTTCCGTGTCTTAATTGCCCTTTGCCTGAATTTCAATGATCAAAATGTTATTGTTGCACATGTGAATACTGTGTATAAAACTTCCTAAATTTATGTAAAGTTGTATAATATAGAATAAAGAAACCCCACTGTGTTCTCTCTGTAAGAAGTAATGAACTTACTGTAACATGGTCCAGCCACAAGTCTGACATTTTCTGCTCTCTGAATTGGATCATATATCCATAGCCTCTGTACATACTTTTGCATGAGTACTTTCTCTGTTAGATTTTGGGTTCATTATTTATATTGTGTTTACTACTTGTGATCATGTAGTTGTGCCTTATTTTTGTGAAAGAGTTTAGCTCAGTAAATACTGTAATTTCTAATCCCAGTGATTAGAAAGTTACCAATTATAAATAAATAACTGATAAATTATAAGACAGCATTTAAATCTGTATAAAGAACAATGGAAGGATCCTTACTGAATTGCCACTTCTGTTTTTTAATATGTTAAAGATGATATTAAAAACCATTTCTTTCTAGTAGATGTTATCCAATGACTATGATTGGTTTGCTTGCTTTAACGGAGAACATGCTATTAGCTGTTTTTTAAAAATTCACCAAGTATGAGGGCTTTGCCCTTGGATACAGTAGTGGCCATGTTTTAATGTTATATACCTTAAGCTAGTGATTAAGCTCCTGATCCCAAGAGAATTCATTAATGCCATTTTGGTTGAAATGTTCCCTCTTCATCCTTCAGACTAAGGTTGTAGAAAATGAACAAAACTAAAAAGAAATATTAAAAAAAATAATCAATCCGACCTTTCATTGTATATATACATTTAATACCCACTTGGCCATTTAAAGATACTTTTGTGAAGAACCAATACCCAAATGATTTTTGTTACCTTTTTCCTGTAGCCTACAGTTCCAGAATGAATTGTTGATTTCCCTATTTGACTCAACTATTCATTAAACTGTGAGGAATTTAATATGCACATTCTTAAGCATGTGACATATCACATAGTAAATGCTATTCTGCGTGCTGTGTATATAAAAAGCATAATTCTAGTGACCTGTCCTAGAGCTATTTGTATTTTTCTCCTAATTTTTATGCTAACATTTCCCTTAATGATATTCACAGAGAAGACTAGTTCTTATGCATATAAATATGTGATTTCTAGGCTAAAGGAATCCAGAAAGTTACCTCGTCTAGTTTATTACTAAAACTCCCTGAAAAGTGGACACCAGACGTCCTTCTTAAAACCAACTTATATAGCCGGAAGTTTCTCCATAAATCTTACCTTACAAAAACCTATTTAGCCTTTATTAGACATAATTACTTTTAGTTCTATATAGATGCCATCATTAGGAATTCACTAGATGTATGTTCTTTGTCTTCCCTCACCCTGTTTATTTTTTTTTTTCCTGTTTTTACTTTTTAAGCTAGCATGGAAATTAATGGGTTTCACTGTGGTGTTTTCATACAGACCTGCCTTTATTCTTACCCATCATTCACTCCTGTTCGCTTGCTTACTCTAACAGGTTACTGTTGCCTTTGTGTCCCTCTCTTCTCCTGTACTTGTCAGGACAGCGTGGCACTCCTGTAGACACTGCTGCTCCCCTGCAGTAGTGCCTTTCTGCTGCTGCCGGCCCAGGTGAGTAGCTGTATATAGCTTCCTCCAGCGTAAGTACTCCATCCTTCACTTCAGCTTAATTAAATACATCAACTAAGGCTTTGGCTGTCTTAGGCAAATTTGATAAAATGGTAAATGGAAAATAAATGCTTATTTTCTTTCTTAAAACAGTTTAGCTTTTCCTTTGAGTTCTCTACTTTCATGTTAGAACATTGTAAAAAGACCTAAGATTAATTAAACTGACTTGGAGAATAGGAATTTTAAAACGGATATTAAAATATATACATTTATTTCTTGGTACATTAAAAGAAATGAAACCTAGTATCAGACATCGTTACTGTGTTTGAGGTAGGGCTATAAAGCAAGCAGTTTACAAGTGACACAGGAAAACTGATACCATTGGTGTATGTGTTCCTTCATCATCCACCCTTGGCGTGTGTGCCACCCACTCATGCTTCTCAGTCTACGTCAGACTGAAGCACTGGAAGAGAGTCCGGATATCAGAGTTCAGTCTGTCACCGTCATTATTCCTCTAGACTTATGTCCCGACCTGAGAGACAGTCGAACAGGGTCATTACTAGATAGACCAGTGCTTTAAAAATACTTTAAATAAACAAACACTATAATCCCTAACCTGCAAAAAAGTTTACCATTTTAGGTCCCTAAGCTTCAGGGGATTGTGAAGGTGATGTAAAAAAAAGTCACTTCCTTGGCTTCCTGGCTCTTCCTGGCTGAGGTCCCTGCTGAGGGACCTCAGAGGTCCCTGCTGTTACTTCCATGTTTTCTGTGGAAAAGAATATATATATATATTTGAATTTTAACTGAAAATTTCTCACATTTTTATATTAATAGTCCCCTTTATAATTGTTGACTTTCTTCTGATCAGACAGGAAATTCCAAATGGAGTAAACTAGTTTGGTGTGCAAGTTGGATAGACAGGATTGGGCAGTCAGATAGGAGCTTCAGTATTCAGAGCTGAGTAATTAGAAATATTGGTACTGATAACTTAAGTCCTTAGAAAGCTTGAATAGTAGTGAAAAAATAGTTTGTTAATTAATGGCATAGTTTTTAAAACATTCTGTGGGTGTGGGTGAACTAGCAGATTGAGTTCTTAGGAGTAACGAACACATGTAATTGTAGAACTTGAGAGTTGAGGCTGGAGGATCATGAGTTTGTGTGGGGCTGTGAGTGTTGGGGAAGAGCGGGGAATGAGAGAGCCTGTGTCCGGCCAGAATTCCTGTGCTCTGGGCAGGCAGACATGGAAGGACTGCTGGACGCTTTCCACTTAGCCCCGGGTGGGCATCTGGCTGTGTGAAGCCACTGGACCCCACTCGATAGGAGGGTGGACAAGGGGCAGCCCCCATACCAGGGGCCCTGGGGCGACACTCTTGGCCCTGGAGATAAGGGAGAGAGGGCTGAGGGAGAGAGTCCTTAGTCTGGCCTGTGGCTGGAGCACAGGAAGGCCTTCTGACAGGAGATTAGGCGTGACTCGTTAAGAGAAAGCCTATCCCATCATCCAAGCACAGTGGGCCTTGATGAACAGAGACAGTCTATGGTTTTAGAGCTTTATTGTAGAAAGGCAGGGAGAAAGGAGAGAAGGTGGAAAGAGAGAGAGAGAGAGACTGGCCATGGCCAAAAGGAGGGAAGGGGGAAAGAGAGATAAAGAGGAAAGGCTGGGGAATAAGAGGTTAGAGAGAGTAAGAGGAAGAGAGGAAGAGGGAGAGAGTAAGTGGGAGAGTAAGGAAAATAAAAGCTTAAGAGAGTGAGGAGGGGCCAAACAGTCCCTCTTAAAGTGAGCTGTTATCTTCTTGTTGCTAGATAACTGGGAGGAGTCTAGCCTGAAGGTCAGAAGCTTAGAACAATGTCTGTGTGTCTGCTAGCCACTGCTTCTCCTGTGTGGGCTGTGGGGTGGTAACTTCGACAGGAGCCAGGGGTCCAGGAGACATGAGGGAACTCCTTCTGTCCCATGTAGGTGGGAATTACCACCACTGGGGTTCTACCTCAGCTCTACTGGAGACCGGACTGTGTATAGGCCATTGCCCTACAAGTTTGAGGCCAGCTTGGGCTACTATCTAACAAGTTTCATATCTCTTTGGCCACGTAGTGAGACTAGGTCTCAAAAAACCTAATCCTCCTCATCATCATCATTATAATAAAAATTACACTTATCATCTGGTCATTGTGGCCTTGATGGAAAAACTTACAAGAAGAACAATGACAGGAACCTTTAAAAGATAACCAGGTCGGGGTCAGTCAAGTGCTCATTTTTCTCCACATCTTTAAGAACTGTGATCTAGTTTCAAAGACCAAAGAACAGGCTTGGTATAGATCATTTTGCGGAGCTCACTTCAGCAGAGCCTCACGTTACACGTTGGAGCTGACTACACGTTATTTCTATTTAGCAATTGATTGTCATATCTAAAAGGTGATTTAATGTGATCCAAAGCATTTATTTCCCTTATGAAAGAAGCCAAGATACTGAGGCAGCTGTTGGTTGCGCAACATGCAAAAGCACGAGAGGCTGTGTGCTCTGCCAGCGAGGTTTCTGAGCAGGATGAGGAGCTATGTCTGCTCTTCCCAACATCTACCTTCTCCAAAGCTGGAGGAGAAATACACAAAACACCCCTTTCACCTGTAAGAATCAAAAGCTCGCGAAATGAAAAGACAAACTCAGATGCTCCCCGTGTGGACTCGTCATCAGAATGCTGCTACACACTGTCAATACCATTTTATATTATGTAAAAAAAAAAATGTTTCTCAGCCCCAAACTAGAAAACAGTATTACCAAGACAGGAAAATCATTTAATATGACCTCCAAACAACTTCTTAGTACAAGAAACTGGGAATTCCCTTTTATTTGGATCTGCTTTGTTTCGAGAGCAGGTGGCTTATGTAGGATATGATAAGGTTTACCCTTTAGTTTGGCGTATGCTTTAATAAAAATAATAGTTGATAGAGGAATGCAACCAGATTCAGCGATAGAAAATGGCCTCATAGTACAAGCTAAACATGATGGGGGGATTTTCTGTTTGCATATGTAAATTTAGATAATAAAAATATAAGAATTAGTGTGATTTCTTTTATGCCCCTACCACTCCCTTTAAAATGTTACCCTTCAAAGAGAAGTCCTAATGAAACAAGGCTTATAAATAGGATGCTGAAAAAAACTAAAACCACTGGACACTTCCCAGTAAGTCAAAGAGCCCCAGAACTACTGGAGTCAAGTGCAATGCATTATTTATAAAAGTAGATGAAATGGGAAGCTGAATGAAAAGAAAGGCAATTTTGTGTTTCAAAAGCAGTCCGTTCTGACATTTTCTGACCAGTCTCAAGAAGACAGAAGACACTAAGACAACAGGACAGAATCTTCTGTTTAAAGCAGGGTCTCCCCAAAGTGGAGGTCTATTCCCTAGACTATTAAATAGACATAAGAGGTAAAATTCTGCAGCTTGTACATTCTTTCCATATTTGTTAAGTCTTCGAAGAACCACAGCAGGGCCATTTCTTGGTCTCAGCAAGTCCTGAATAGAAACAACAAGTGGCACATTGCTGAATCTCTTCAGGGTCAATGCTGCCTTAGGTTTGTAAATTGACCTCAGCCCTAACTGAGGTAGGTTGGGCTTTGTTTCTAATCAAATGAATTTGAGACTTTTCTTACTAGCAGGAATGGAACGGCTTATGCAGGCTTTGTCTGATGTGTCCTAACCAAGCCAGCTCAGTCAGTCAACAGGGTCTCAAGGGAGGGAGTGAGGATTGGAAAAGAAAACCAATTAGACAAAACTATAACGTGACTCCAGCCACAGCTGAGGCTGAAGCAGCTTTATTCTTTCTCAGTCTGCTTTTAAATCATTCTAGGTGCATCCAAAAATCATGGTCAGTTCTTAGATCAAAGACACATTAATCAAGCAAAGTAGTAAACGAGATCACACAAGGTAATGATTAAGTAAAGTAGTAAGCAAAGAGCTCACATAAGGTAGTAACTAAGTGTGCTGGCTGGTTTTGTGTGTCAACTTGACACAGGCTGGAGTTATCACAGAGAAAGGAGCTTCAGTTGGGGAACTGCCTCTATGAGATGCAGCTGTGGGGCATTTTCTCAATTACTGATCAAGGGGAAGGCCTCTTGTGGGTGGTGCCATCCCTGGGCTGGTAGTCTTGGATTCTATAAGAAAGCAAGCTGAGCAAGCCAGTAAGAAACATCCCTCCATTGCCTCTGCATCAGCTCCTGCTTCCTGCCCTGCTTGAGTTCCAGTCCTGACTTCCTTTGGTGATGAACAGCAATGTGGAAGTGTAAGCTGAATAAACTCTTTCCTCCCCAACTTGCTTCTTGTTCATGATGTTCGTGCAGGAATAGAAACCCTGACTAAGACACTAAGCAGAGTAGTAAACAAAGCCCCGTGGTCACTGTTTCTGATAGTCTTATCTGAGCCTACTTCCTTGTCTTAGTCCAGTGACAAATGCCAAATTGCTAGAAGGGACACAAAGGCGCGCAACAGCATCCTATACTGTATTTAGATGTTGGCTGTCCCCTGTTGCTCAAATGTCAAAGACTTGATCCCCAGAATGACAGTACTGGGGTTGGAAGGTAGGTGAACCTTTAAGAGGTGGGACTTGGTGGGAGGTCTTTAGATTGATGTCTGCCTGGAAGGGGATTGTGAGACCCTGATTAATTCATATTCATTCTCTTCCCCCTCTCCCTCCAGTGAGATGAATGGTCTTTGATTACGTGTGCTCTGGCCATGATGCCTACAGCTACCACTAACCACCAGAGGGCTGGAAAGCTGACTAACCTTGATAGAGCATCATTGGTTCCAGACAAATCAAACACAAAAGTTCTTATACCTCTTAGTGGCATCTTTCAGTCTATGTTACTGACAGTATGACACAAGGCATGAGCCTCCCATTATGGAGCCTCTCGACTTTGGGAGGAAGGGGGTGCATCCCATCAGGAATTAGTGAATGGGAGACATTTGAGCATACTGCTCCGCTATGGACCATAACTGAATGCACTTGCTGTGTATTGATTAGTCGTCCCTTCACTGTTCAAGGTTGCTCTGCTATGCTCCGGCTGGTTCGCTGCCAAAGGGGTGGAAATTGATGGAATCCTGCTTCCTTCTCTTCCCATGGTCAGGAATTCATGTTGTGCCAAAAAATAAATAAATAAATAAATAGGAAAAAAATGATATGAGGTTGGTGTCAAATAGCATTGCTGGATGATGTGAATTCACACATACCTAACTTGGAAGGGATCAATGCTTTTGACTATCTGTTTGTCCAGTGGGATGGGCTGATCAAGCATTGTGGATTTTACTATAGCTTGCAGGTCAGGAGTAAGTGAAGGACACATTAAACAGGTGTCCAAGCCTCTGAGTTTCTAAAAACCAAGATGAACAGAGTGCAGTGTATCAGGAGCAAATATAGATGCTCTTGCCTAAGGTTCACATAAAGCAATAGATGCTTAGAAGCACATCTGTTGACATCCAGCATAGTACTCATGGTAAATCTTGAACTTTCTCAGAGCTTGGGGATTTAAAGTAAAGTGCTTCCAATTCCTAGGTCAGTTACTTGAGTGAACAATGATTGTCATCCACAATTGAGAAACAGGCTCACCAGCATCACATCATTTAGATGGTCTTCATTTCCAGGACTTTAATCTGCCTCAGAGGAAGTAGGTAGAAGAGTCTCCTATTATGCCTATGCATGGGATCTAATATGAAATTGTAAGTAGCTTGCATGCCCTAGAGCATTAATTAATTAAGCAATTAAGTAATTGAAAGAGCCTTGAATACATAAAATGCTAGTTTTTTTTTTTTAAAAAAAAGGTGTGAAGATTGTGAAAACCATTCATCGCTTAGTACTAGATTGACTTGTAGGTATCTGTCTCATTGTTGCTTAAAGGTTCTGTCCATCTAACCATCTTTAGTGTCATGAGGCATTAGACTTAGGGCTTAAGGACTAGTGAAAGCAATTGTGTCATCACGATGATAGTAACACTGACACTGAAAGGAGGAAAATAAAATGCTCACTCTGGTTCCTAGTTAGGTCTGTGCTGCATTTTGTCCATGGCCCAGCAGTACACTGTGATGGCTTCTGCATTTCTCATGAAAGTATGCATCAAAGGATTAAGCCCCCATGCCACCCCCAACCTCCTGCTCAAAATTGTAATTTCCCAATAATGTTCTGAACTCTTAAAGTCATTGTGAACACGTTAAATCAGAGTGAGCGATGGGTGCTGCTTCCTTGCTGTGCGGCTGCACACAGATTATGACCTTGCCTCTCCTCTGGTAGACTTCTTGCACTGGCCAATATGGACAAATATGGACAAAGGAACCATGGGTTCTGTTGACTTGGTGGGCCAGGCATCAAGTTCCAGAGTTTATTGGACTTACCTTAAAAGATTACAGACTGAGTTGTTCTGAGATGGATCTCTGCCTTGCTATTCTTGAGAAACATAACTTGTTGGTTGTTACTTTGCTTTGTAGTGCATGAGATCCAGCTTGATGTTCGAGAATAGCAGGCAGCTCTGGCAGAAGACGTGAAAATATCTACAGCCTCATTCAGAAGCTTACTTAGAAATTATAGCTTGTATCTTTTTGTTGTGCCTAATTTTTGTAATTAAAAGGAAATCATCAAAGAGGAACAGATAGACATCCAGGAACCTTGTGTTTTCTGAAGAAGAAAGGAGAAAATGGGCATTGAAACAGTAAGCAGAACTTTTATTTGTTTTGTTTTATGATATTTAATCAATGAGCCTTTCATAAAACAAGAGGGGAAAGGCTGGAGTTTCAGGGAGGTTCTGTCAGCAGAAAACTGCCTGCTGATTTTTGAATTGATTTCTTCCTAAAGCACAGCTTCCAACTGGAAAGATGCTGCATTTCTGGTACATTTTCAGTGGGTCTAAGATAGCTTGTATAGTTTTTGGAGTGGCTTTCTGTGGGACTCTGATAGGCAGCCTATTTTGGTTAAATTGATCCAGTGACCCAATAGAGAAACCTACAAGGGACAGAAAGGTGAGCCCCGTTCCCAGAATCAGATACCTGTCACAGATAATTCTGTGACTCAGTCAAGCAGACAATGTCCCAAGCTTCTGGCATTCTGGCTAGATTCCACCCCTACAGGTACCTGATTTTAGCCAGGTATGCTCCTCCCCACAGTTACCTGGCACCCAGCCCACTATAAGAGGGGCTGCTTGGCCCCTCCTTGCTCTCTTTAGCCCTCACCTCTTTCACTCTCTAGCCCTCCTTCTCTCTCTCTCCCTTCCCCCATCTCTCCATGTGGCCATGGCTGGTCTCTCTCTCTTTCTACCTTCTCTCCTTTCATCCTGCCTTTCTACAATAAAGCTCTAAAACCATAGATTGTCTTTGATCATGAAGGCCCGCTGTGCTTGAGCAATGGGATGGGCTTTCTCCTAAGGAGCTGCATCTAACTTCCCACCAGAAAGCCATCCTGTGCTCTCGCCCACATGAGAGCCATCCAGTGCCCCATCTCCCCTGGCCTCTCCTCCCTTCATCCCCAGGGCCAAGTGGTGCCTCAGGCCCCCTATTCTGTTCTCAGCTCCTCTGCTGTATCCAGTGTGGGATGCCAGAGGCTGAGAACCTGGTACATGGGGCTGCCCCTTGTTTACCACCGGCTGTGTGGGCTCAGTGACTTAACACAGCCAGACACCCATCCGGGGGCCACGTGGAAAGCATGCACAGTCCTCTCGCGTCCACCTGCCCAGAGCACTGGAACTCTGGCAAGACTCAGGTTCTCTCCCACTCCCCTCTTTCCCCCACACCCATGGCCCCACAGCTATTGCTAAGCTCAGGACACATCCATCAGCTAAATGAACCTGCAGCATTTAGCATCTTGAAGCATCTTTCTGGGAGTCACTGACAAAGGCACACATTCAACACACACAAAGGCAAATGCACACAAAATTGTGGTTTCTATGCACCAGACTTGAGCCCCCATTCATACATATCTAGAAGCTCCTTCTCTCAGTATGGCTGCATCTGAAGTAAGAAATAATTATGGTAAAATGGGTTCATTGGGGGGACATGATCCCAGTGAGTCACTGGAAAGCTCTGTGCCTTATGGGGACACAGAAAGATGAAGGTATCTACAAGCCAGGAAGAATACCCACTAGTGAGAGTTGGCAGGTGTCCTGACCTGCCTTCAAACTGCCAGAAACTCTCCTTTGAAGTACTGTTTTCTGCTGTTTTGTACAACAGCACTCATTGACTACAGTGGCCATGTCTCATACTCTATGATGTCGTTTTGAATGTTTAAATATTCTCTATGCAGCTAATTTTATTAACTCTTTTCTGATACCACGTTTGGTAGTCACTCTAGGGAGATGAGCCTTTCTACTTCTCCCAAAGACTAAAACAGTGGGAGAAGAGATTAGATATTGCAATCAAGTAGTAATTAGGAAGAAAACTGCATACACTTGAATGATTTAGCAGGAAAGGTATTCTGATTAGAAGTGGGGTGTGAAATAACGAGAGCAAACATAAGGAAACATAGCAAACCCTTTTAGTTTTTATATTTGTTATATGTGTGTGTTGTTCTAGGTGTTACTTTTTTTACATGGTACATGGGGCTGCCCAAGAAGTGAAGTGGCAAAATCTGAACTAATACCTAAACAGTTAGGATTTAGTCATAGCCCCTTCAGTACATAGAAAACATGTTTTATTAGACGTGAATCATTCTAGAATTTAAAAAAATGGCATATCCCATAACTATTAGATACTGTCCTTTTCATAAGTCAGATGATGGCAAAAACTACTGATCACTCCTCAAAAAACATTATGCCCTTGGTTGTGCCCTTCCCCCAGCCTTGAGCAGGTTAAATAGACCTTAAGTGTTTGCCACAGATGGTCTTCTGCCTTGCCACACCTGCAATTTCCTACAGGAGCAGACTGCCTGCTGAACTTGCTTTGCACCTCAATCCAGCTGAAACAAAGGATGGCTCTGTGGGTTTTCCTTATATAAATGCAGAGCTGAAAATTAAAATTTGAGCCTTGAGCAGAAACGTTTGTCTTGACTTCATCTTTCTCTCACTCCACAGTCCTTTTTCATTTCCAGCCTCTCTTTTAGGTACCCAGTTCATCCATGACTGCAGGACAGCTACACTTTGGTATAAGTAACCTTTATGAAATTTTGAGGGCACATATTCATGTTGAACATATTCTAGCTTCCCTTGCAGCTAAATTCTAACCAATGGAATATGAACATAAATCTTTAACGTCTTAGTCATCTTCATTAATACTGGGCTAAGTGCTTTTATTCCTGCTTTCCCTGTCCCTGGGTTGACCATAGACATAAAATGTTATCATTTTTTGGGGCACACAAAAGATGCAACAAAGCAAAGGGAACTTGTGTCTCTTAGCACTTCATAAAGTAAGCCAAACATATGGCTCAGAATTTAACCCAAGAGAAAAAAAAAATCAGTGGTTCTCAACCAATGGGTCATGACCCCTTTGAGGGTTCCATATCAGATATCCTGAATATCAGATATTTACATTATGATTCATAACAATATCAAGATTACAGTTATGGAGTAGCAATGAAATAATTTTATGCATGGGGGCTCACTACAATATGAAGAACTATGATAAAGGGTCACAGCATTATGGAGGCTGAAAACTATTGCTTTAAGTAATTATATCTATCTCTGGTTACTGAATCTAGATACCAGTAGATCTCTGTCTTAGCTTGGTTGAGGTAATAAAACGTCCTAAACTTGGTGACTCAAACAACAGAAACTCATTTCTCACAGACAAGAAGGCTGAGAAGTTCCAGAGCCAAGCACTGGCCCACAGACTCTTAGTGAGGGCTATCCCAGAGCATCTTTCCCCTACTCCAGCTCTGTTACAGCCTGAGCAGTGTGTGTGTGTGTGTGGGGGGGGGAGGCAGTGGCTCAGGTGCAACAGCTCTTGTATAACTGCTTGTCTGCAGGCACTTAATCTTCTGATTAATAATACCAATCCTAGTTCGAGGCCAGCCTGGTCTACAGAGTAAGTTCCAGGACAGCCAGGGCTACACAGAGAAACCCTGTCTCATAAAAACCTAAATAAATAAATAAATAAATAAATAAATAAATAAATAAATAAATAAATAATACCAATCATTCTGTTGGTAACAGTATATGTAACCTGTGTATGGCCCAAATTCCAATAGGGACGATTATGTTCCAAGTTAGGAAAACTACCTTCTGGGAAATAAAAAAGTGTTTATTTGGTTAGAATATTACTTTCTTTTTTACGACTGAAAGAAATTTGGACTCACAATCTGAGTCTCAGGTTTGAGCCAGGACTCAGCCATTCGCCTACCATGTGACTTTGAACATGAAATGAAACCTCCCTAAAGCTAAAGCTCTAAACCTGCAGATGATTTTAAGTATAACATCTCTGTATTCCTCCCAGGAAGGAGACAAGATATGGAATTCTTTTATATAAGACACTGAACTTATCAGTCTGTCCTCAGTATTTGATAGCTATCAAGTACGGACACTAACACCTGTTAGCGCTCTCTCCCCAAAGGACAACAGACCTTCAGTGTGTGTATTGAAGAAGGCTAATATCTCATAAACAGGCACCATTGTAGCCCTGAGGGCTTCATAAACACAGCAGGCACCCAATGAAGATTTCGTATGAAAATGAATAAATAGGAACTCTATTTCTGACAGATGTCTCTCTCTCTCTCTCCACACTACTTATGGATCAGGGACTTTGTGTCCATAATTATTTGAAGTATTCATCCGTACATGAAATTGCTCATTCCTCACCAGAAAGAGGGAAGATTGAAACAGGGAGGGGTCTAAGGTTAGGCCTGTGGAAAGGCTGAGGTACGAATGGGCTGGGCAGTCAACAGTGGACTCTATTCTATGCACTCTGCGGAGAGTCTGGTCTTAGATGGTATCTGTCTAGCTTTCCTGTCTTCTTTCTTGACTTTCTGCCATCCCATGCTTCCTAGTTCTCAAAGCTCACTTTTGCCCCTGTTTTAGGCTGAAGCCTTTGGGTAGGGTGTTCTGAAAGAAAGACTCTTGGATTTTCACTGCAGTCTGATAATTAGAACAGACTTCCCAACTAGAGGGAAAGAATCACATAGTGTCATCATTTTATATTTTTCAGAGGTTTCTATTCAGTCCAGTGTGTGGTATTTAGTGGTCCTCAACAAATATTTGCTAGCTTGATTGCTCTGTCACAGGACACACACACACACATACTCATAGTTAAATGCCTCTTAAACATACATGATATCTTCTGAAGCTAAAAGTAATATGCACTCAACCAGTTTTTAAAATCTATTTGGAACATTAAACATGATAGAAGTATCATGTTCAATCATGTATATCAAAAATATCTCTTGCAGGGAGGTTTTTGCCTCAGTATCTGCGGAAGCCATCTTGGCTCCGGAACTCCGCAGAAAGTTGTCTGCACAGGCGAGAGTGTGGACCACATAAGCTAACATCTTCTGGGACAGGCGAGAGCCACAGAGCTTCTGAGGCAGAGCCGTTTTTGGACTCCAGACATCCGGCCACCTTCCCGGCCAGAGGTCAGGTGACCGCCAGGCCTGGGAGGCCCTAGCCTTAGGATCCACGGGAGCCATTTTGGTTCCGGGACTCCGCAGAAAGTAGTCTGCACAGGTGAGAGTGTGGACTACTAAAATTAACAGCTTCTGGGACAGGCCAAAGCAACACAGCTTCTGGGAAAGGTCCTGTTTTGGCCCTTAATCTTCGGCCAGGAGGAGGTCCAAAAGCCAGATAACTCTGCACCTTCCCTGTAAGAGGTGAGCTTGCTTGCGGAGACTGCTCTGACCACTGAAACTCAGAGGAGAGAGCTAGTCTCCCATGTCTGCTGATAGAGGGTAAAAGAATCACCAGAGGAACAATCTCTAAACAGAGACAACTATAACAACTAACTCCAGAGATTACCAGATGGCAAAAGGTAAATGTAAGAATCTTACTAACAGAAACCAAGACCACTCACCATCATCATAACCCAGCACTCCCACTTCACCCAGTGCAGGGCACCCCAACACACCGGAAAAGCTAGACCCGGATTTAAAAGCATATTTTATGATGATGGTAGAGGACATCAAGAAGGACTTTAATAACTCACTTAAAGAAATACAGGAGAACACTGCTAAAGAGTTACAAGTCCTTAAAGAAAAACAGGAAAACACAACCAAACAGGTAGAAGTCCTTAAAGAAAAACAGGAAAACACAACCAAACAGGTGGTGGAAATGAACAAAACCATACTAGACCTAAACAGGGAAGTGGACACAATAAAGAAAACCCAAAGTGAGGCAACGCTGGAGATAGAAACCCTAGGAAAGAAATCTGGAACCATAGATGCAAGCATTAGCAACAGAATACAAGAGATGGAAGAGAGAATCTCAGGTGCAGAAGACTCCATAGAGAACATCAGCACAACAATCAAAGAAAATGGAAAATGCAAAAAGATCCTAACTCAAAACATCCAGGAAATCCAGGACACAATGAGAAGAGCAAACCTACGGATAATAGGAGTGGATGAGAATGAAGATTTTCAACCCAAAGGACCAGCAAATATCTTCAACAAAATTATAGAAGAAAACTTCCCAAATCTAAAGAAAGAGATGCCCATGAACATACAAGAAGCCTACAGAACTCCAAATAGACTAGACCAGAAAAGAAATTCCTCCTGACACATAATAATCAGAACAACAAATGCACTAAATAAAGATAGAATACTAAAAGCAGTAAGGGAAAAAGGTCAAGTAACATATAAAGGCAAGCCTATCAGAATTACACCAGATTTTTCACCAGAGACTATGAAAGCCAGAAGAGCCTGGACAGATATTATACAGACACTAAGAGAAAACAAATTCCAGCCCAGGCTACTATACCCAGCCAAACTCTCAATTAACATAGATGGAGAAACCAAAGTATTCCACAACAAAACCAAATTCACGCATTATCTTTCCATGAATCCAGCCCTTCAAAGGATAATAACAGAAAAAAACCAATACAAGGACAGGAACCATGCCCTAGAAAAATCAAGAAGGTAATCCCTCAACAAACCTAAAAGAAGACAGCCACAAGAACAGAATGCCAACTTTAACAACAAAAATAACAGGAAGCAACAATTACTTTTCCTTAATATCTCTTAATATCAATGGACTCAACTCCCCAATAAAAAGACATAGACTAACAAACTGGCTACACAAACAAGACCCAACATTTTGCTGCTTACAGGAAACTCATCTCAGAGAAAAGGATAGACACTACCTCAGAATGAAAGGCTGGAAAACAATTTTCCAAGCAAATAGTATGAAGAAACAAGCTGGAGTAGCCATTCTAATATCTAATAAAATAGACTTCCAACCCAAAGTCATCAAAAAAGACAAGGAGGGGCACTTCATACTCATCAAAGATAAAATCCTCCCAGAGGAACTATCAATTCTGAATATCTATGCTCCAAATGCAAGGGCAGCCACATTCATTAAAGAAACTTTAGTAAATCTCAAAGCACACATTGCACCTCACACAATAATAGTGGGAGACTTCAACACACCACTTTCACCAATGGACAGATCATGGAATCAGAAACTAAACAGGGACACAGTGAAACTAACAGAAGTTATGAAACAAATGGATCTGACAGATATCTACAGAACATTTTATCCTAAAACAAAAGGATATACCTTCTTCTCAGCACCTCATGGTACCTTCTCCAAAACTGACCACATAATTGGTCACAAAACAAGCCTCAACAGATACAAAAATATTGAAATGGTCCCATGCATCCTATCAGATCACCATGGACTAAGGCTGATATTCAATAACAAAATAAATAATAGAAAGCCAACATTCATGTGGAAATTGAACAACATTCTTCTCAATGATACCTTGGTCAAGGAAGGAATAAAGAAAGAAATTAAGGACTTTTTGGAGTTCAATGAAAATGAAGCCAGAACATACCCAAACTTATGGGACACAATGAAAGCATTTCTAAGAGGAAAACTCATAGCTCTGAGTGCCTCCAAAAAGAAACTAGAGAGAGCACACATTAGCAGCTTGACAACACACGTAAAAGCTCTAGAACAAAAGGAGGCAAATTCACCCAAGAGGAGTACACGGCAGGAAATAATCAAAGTCAGGGGTGAAATCAACCAAGTGGAAACAAGAAGAACTATTCAAAGAATCAACCAATCAAGGAGCTGGTTCTTTGAGAAAATCAACAAGATAGACAAACCCTTAGCCAGACTCACTAGAGGACACAGGGAAAGCATTCTAATTAACAAAATCAGAAATGAAAAGGGAGACATAACAACACATCCTGAAGAAATCCAAAACACCATCAGATCCTTCTACCAAAGGCTATACTCAACAAAACTGGAGAACCTGGATGAAATGGAGAAGTTTCTAGACAGATACCAGGTACCAAAGTTGAATCAAGATCAGGTTAATGATCTAAACAGCCCTATATCCCCCAAAGAAATAGAAGCAGTCATTAATAGTCTCCCAACTAAAAAAAGCCCAGGACCAGATGGGTTTAGTGCAGAGTTCTATCAGACCTTCAAAGAAGATCTAACCCCAGTTCTTCACAAACTATTCCACAAAATAGAAACAGAAGGTACTCTACCCAACTCATTCTATGAAGCCACAATTACTCTGATACCTAAACCACAAGAAGACCCAACAAAGATAGAGAACTTCACACCAATTTTCCTTATGAATATTGATGCATAATCCTCAATAAAGTTCTTGCTAACCGAATCCAAGAACACATCAAAACAATCATCCATCCTAACCAAGTAGGTTTCATCCTAGGGATGCAGGGATGGTTCAATATATGGAAATCCATCAACGTAATCCAGTATATAAACAAACTCAAAGACAAAAACCACATGATCATCTCATTAGATGCTGAGAAAACATTTGACAAGATCCAACACCCATTCATGATAAAAGTCTTGGAAAGATCAGGAATTCAAGGCCCATACCTAAACATGATAAAAGCAATCTACAGCAAACCAGTAGCCAACATCAAAGTAAATGGTGAGAAGCTTGAAGCAATCCCACTAAAATCAGGGACTAGACAAGGCTGTCAACTCTCTCCCTACGTATTCAACATTGTACTTGAAGTACTAGCCAGAGCAATTAGACAACAAAAGGATATGAAGGGGATACAAATTGGAGAGGAAGAAATCAAAATATCACTTTTTGCAGATGATATGATAGTATATATAAGTGACCCTAAAAATTCCACCAGAGAACTCCTAAGCCTGATAAACAGCTTCAGTGAAGTAGCTGGATATAAAATTAACTCGAAGAAGTCAATGGCCTTTCTGTACACAAAGGATAAACAGGCTGAGAAAGAAATTAGGGAAACAACACCCTTCTCAATAGTCACAAATAATATAAAATACCTTGGCATGACTCTAACTAAGGAAGTGAAAGATCTGTATGATAAGAACTTCATGTCTCTGAAGAAAGAAATTAAAGATCTCAGAAGATGGAAAGACCTCCCATGCTCATGGATTGGCATGATCAATATAGTAAAAATGGCAATCTTGCCAAAAGCAATCTACAGATTCAATGCAATCCCCATCAAAATTCCAACTCAATTTTTCAAGGAATTAGAAAGTGCAATCTGCAAATTCATCTGGAATAACAAAAAACCTAGGATAGCAAAAACTCTTCTCAAGGATAAAAGAACCTCTGGTGGAATCACCATGCCCAACCTAAAGCTGTACTACAGAGCAATTGTGATAAAAACTGCATGGTACTGGTATAGTCACAGACAAGTAGAGCAATGGAACAGAATTGATGACCCAGAGATGAACCCACACACCTATGGTCACTTGATCTTTGACAAGGGAGCTAAAACCATCCAGTGGAAAACAGACAGCATTTTCAACAAATGGTGCTGCAAAACTGGCTGTTATCATGTAGAAGATTGCGAATTGATCCATTTCTATCTCCTTGTACTAAGGTCAAATCTAAGTGGATTAAGGAACTCCACATAAAACCAGAGACACTTAAACTTATAGAGGAGAAAGTAGAGAAAAGCCTCGAAGATATGGGCACAGGGAAAATATTCCTGAATAGAACAGCAATGGCTTGTACTGTAAGATCGAGAATCGATAAATGGGACCTCATAAAATTGCAAAGCTTCTCCAAGGCAAAAGACATCGTCAATAAGACAAAAAGACCACCAACAAATTGGGAAATGATCTTTACCTATCCCAAATCGGATAGGGGACTAATATCCAATATATATATAAAGAACTCAAGAAGGTGGACTCCATAAAATCAAATAACCCCATTTAAAAATGGGGCTCAGAGCTAAACAAAGAATTCTTACCTGAGGAATACCGAATGGCAGAGAAGCACCTGAAAAAATGTTCAACATCCTTAATCATCAGGGAAATGCAAATCAAAGGAACCCTGAGATTCCACCTCACACCAGTCAGAATGGCTAAGATCAAAAATTCAGGTGACATCAGATGCTGGCGAGGATGTGGAGAAAGAGGAACACTCCTCCATTGTTGGTAGGATTGCAAGCTTGTACAACCACTCTGGAAATCAGTCTGGCGGTTCCTCAGAAAATTGGACATCGTACTACCGGAGGATCCAGCAACACCTCTCCTGGGCATATATCCAGAAGATGTCCCAACTGGTAAGAAGGACACATGCTCCACTATGTTCATAGCAGCCTTATTTATAATAGCCAGAAGCTGGAAAGAACCCAGATGCCCCTCAACAAAGGAATGGATACAGAAAATGTGGTACATTTACACAGTGGAGTACTACTCAGCTATTAAAAGGAATGAATTTATGAAATTCCTAGGCAAATGGATGGACCTGGAGGGCATCATCCTGAGGAGGTAACCCAATCACAAAGGAACTCACACAATATGTACTCACTGATAAGTGGATATTAGCCCAGAAACTTAGGATACCCAAGATATAAGGTACAATTTGCTAAACACATGAAGACCAAAGTGTGGACACTTTCCTTCTTCTTAGAATTGGGAACAAAACACCCATGGAAGGAATTACAGAGACAAAATTTGGAGCTGTGATGAAAGGATGGACCATCTAGTGATTGCCATATCAAGGGATCCATCCCACAATCAGCTTCCAAATGCTGACACCATTGCATACACTAGCAAGATTTTGCTGAAAGGACCCAGATATAGCTGTCTCTTGTGAGACTATGCCAGGGCCTAGCAAACACAGAAGTGGATGCTCACAGTCAGCTATTGAATGGATCACAGGGCCCCCAATGGAGGAGCTAGACAAAGCACACAAGGAACTAAAGGGAACTGCAACCCTATAGGTGGAACAATATGAACTAACCAGTACCCTGGAGCTCTTGTTTCTAGCTGCATATGTATCAAAAGATGGCCTAGTTGGCCGTCCCTGGAAAGAGAGGCCCATTGGACTTGCAAACTTTATATGCTCCAGTACAGGGAAATGCCAGGGCCAAAAAGTGGGAGTGGGTGGGTAGGAGTGGGGGTGTGGGTATGGGGGACTTTGGGGATAGCATTGGAAATGTAAATGAAGAAAATACCTAATTAAAAAAAAATTACAAAAACAAAACAAAACCAAAAAACCAAAACAAAAAACCAAAAAAAAAAAAAAAACCCAAAACACATCTATGCATCCCCTGCCCATATATGTATCACATACTCATCATCCATTCTTTTGTTTGTGACATCTAGGCTGGCCCTATATCTTGGTATTACAAAGAGTGCTAAATATAAACATGAATGTGCAAATGTCAAAAAAAACAAAACAAAACAAAAACAAATGCTAGTTTGGCTCACTGGATGTGTAAAGTTGAAAGTGTAAAAAAACTGAACATTTTCTTAGAAGGCAAAAGTGCATACAGTGATGGTTAAAGTGTGCTGGCCACACAAAGCAACTTAGACTCCTACTTCACACAAGGACAAAAATAGCCAATGGTTTCATATCCAAGTTTCTCTGTGTAATGTATGTACATTATGTAATGGGCCCAAGAGGAAGACAAGAATCAAATGTGACTTTAATTTCTATCCCATATCTGTCCATTAAGTAAACACTAAACTGTCAAAAAAAAAAAAGAAGAAGAAGAAGAAAGAAAAATATCTCTTATGAAGTCCTCTCTGAAAGGAAATTTTGACAAGTTCCTGATTAGACAGAAACTATTACATCTCCAAGGGAGACTACGCAGCATAACTGTGGCTTCATAGAATGAATTGGGTAGTGTTCCTTCTGTTTCTATTTTGTGAAATAGTTTGAAGAGTATTAATACTAGATCTTCTTTGAAGGTCTGATAGAATTCTGCACTAAACCCATTTGGTCCTGGGCCCTTTTTTGTTGGGAGACTTTTAATTACTGCTTCTATTACATTAGGGGTTATGGGTCTGTTTAGATGGTTTATCTGATCCTGGTTAATCTTTGGTATTTGGTTTCTTTCTAGAAATTTGTCCATTTCATCCAGATTTTCCAGGTTTGTTGAATATAGGCTTTTGTAGTAGGATGTGATGAGTTTTTGAATTTCTTTGGTTTCTGTTGTTTTATCTCCCTTTCATTTCTGATTTTGTTGATTTGGATACTGTCTCTGTGCCCTCTGGTTAGTCAGACTAAGGGTTTATCTATCTTGTTGATTTTCTCAAAGAACCAGCTCCTATATTGTTGATTCTTTGTATAGTTCTTTTTGTTTGTACTTGATTGATTTCAGTCCTGAGTTTGATTATTTCTTGCTGTCTACTCCTCTTGGGTGTATTTGCTTCTTTTTGTTCTAGAACTTCCAGGTGTGCTGTTAATCTGGTAGTGTGTGCTCTCTCCAGTTTCTTTTTGGAGGCACTCAGAGCTAAGTTTCTCTCTTAGCACTGCTTTCCTCAGGTTCCATAGTCTGAGTATTTGTATCAACATTTTCATTAAATTTCAGGAAGTCTCTAATTTCTTTCTTTATTTCTTCCCCGATCAAGTTATCATTGAGTAGAGAATTTTTCAGTTTCCAAGTGTATGTGGGCTTCCTATTGGTTTTGCTGTTATTGAAGACCAGCCTTTAGGCCATGGTGATCTGATAGGATGCATGGGATTATTTTAATCTTCTTGTATCAGTGGAGGGTTGTTTTGTAACCAGTTATATGGCCAATTTTGGAGAAGGAACCATGAGGTGCTGGGAAGAAGGTATTATTCTTTTATTTTAAAATGAAATGTTCTATAGATACCTGTTAAATCCATTGGGTTCATAGCTTCTGTTAGTTTCAATGTGTCTCTGTTTAGTTTGTGTTTCCATGATCTGTTCATTGAGGAGAGTGGGGTGTCGAAGTCTCCCACTATTATTTTGTGAGGTGCAATGTGTGTTTTGAGCTTTATAAAGTTTCTTTTATGAATGTGGGTGCCCTTGCATTTGGAGCATAGATTTCAGAATTGAGGGTTCTTCTTGGTAGATTTTTCCTTTGATGAGTATGAAATGTCCATCATTATCCTTTTTGATAACTTTTGGTTGAAAGTTGATTTTATTCGATATTAGAATGGCTACTCCAGCTTGTTTCTTGGGACCATTTGTTTGGAAAATTGTTTTCTAGCCCTTTAGTGTCTGTGTTTGACACTGAGGTGCATTTCCTGTATGCAGCAAAATACTGGGTCCTGTTTATGTATCCAGCCTGTTAGTCTATGTCTTTTTATTGGGGAATTGAGTCCCTTGATGTTAAGAAATATTAAGGAATAGTGATTGTTGCTTCCTGTTATTTTTGACGTTGTTTTTATGTTTGTGTGGGTATCTTTTTGGGGGTTTGTGGAAAGATTACTTTCTTGCTTTTTCTAGGGTATAGTTCTCCCCCCCCCCCTTGTGTTGGTGTTTTCCATCTATTATCCTTTGTAGGGCTGGGTTTGTGGAAAGTATTGTGTAAATTTGGTTTTGTCATGTCATCTTTACTTCTCCATCTATGGTAATTGAGAGTTTTGCTGGGTATAGTATCCTGGGCTGGCATTTGTGTTTTCTTAGTTCTTTTATACTTCTTACAGAAGTATAACATCTGTCCAGGATCTTCTGGCTTTCATAGTTTCTGATGAGAAGTCTGGTGTAATTCTGATAGGTCTGCCTTTATATGTTACTTAATCTTTTTCTTTTACTGCTTTTAATATTCTTTGTTTTGTGAATTTGGTGTTTTGACTGTTATGTGACAGGAGAAATTTCTTTTCTGGTTCGGTTTATTTGGAGTTCTGTAGACCTCTTCTATGTTTATGGGCATCTCTTTCTTTAGGTTGGAGAAGTTTTCTTCTATAATTTTGTTGAAGATATTTACTGTCCCTTTAAGTTAGGAATCTTTGCTCTCTTCTATACCTATTATCCTTAGATTTGGACTTTTCATTGTGTCCTGGATTTCCTGAATGCTTTGGGTTAGGAGCTTTTTGCATTTGGAATTTTCTTTTACTATTGTGTCAATGTTTTCTATGGTAACCTCTGCACCTGAGATTCTCTCTTCTATCTCTTGTATTCTGTTGGTGATACTTGCATCTATGGCTCCTGATCGCTTTCCTAAGTTTTCTATCTCCAGGGTTCTCTCCCTTTGTGATTTCTTTATTGTTTCTATTTCTATTTTTAAATCCTGGTTGGTTTTTTTCAATTCCTTCACCTGTTTGGTTGTATTTTCCTGTAATTCTTTAAAAGAATTTTGTGTTTCCTCTTTAAGAGCTTCTAGCTGTTTACCTGTGTTCTCCTGTATTTATTTAAGGGAGGTATTTATGTTCTTCTTAAGTCCTCTATCATCATCATGAGATGTTATTTTAAATCAGAGTATTGCTTTTCTGGTGTGTTGGGGTATCCAGGGCTCACTCTGGTGGGAGAATTGGGTTCTGATGATGCCAAGTAGCCTTGGTTTCTGTTGCTTATATTCTTGCCCTTAGCTCTCGCCATCTGGTTATCTCTGGTGTTAGCTGTTCTTGCTGTCTCTGACTGTGGCTTGTCCCTCCTGCAAGCCTGTGTGTCAGACTAGTTCTCTCCAGGTGGAATTTGTGTATAAAGGGCTATGGCGCAGGGTCATTTCCAGAGTGCAGACAGAAACCAGAAGGATCCTATCCCCAGCTGTTCCTTGGTTCCTGTGTCATGTTGGTCCTGGGAGGGTCCCTCTTGGACCAGGAATTTGAGCAGAAGTGGTGGTCTTACCTGTGATCACAGGTGTGTCAGCACTCCTGGGAGACCAGCACTCTCCCAAAGGTATTTGGGTATGGAGCCCTGTGGCACCAGCGCAGATGGAAACTGGAAGCTCAGTGTAATTTTAAGTGCATGTAACAGCAGAGCATAAATTCTAACACATATAGACAGTCATTATTTAGAAGTACAACTTGCCCCTAGAGACAAGCCATAATTTATGTTCATTAGCATTATTTTTCTTGCTTACATTTCTTAGGAAACTTACTGAATTAAAACCAGCTTCTTCTGGAGAAAAGCAATACCAATAAAACTTCATCGATGTCTTTATAGATTATATCACAACAGCCTGGAAAGGGGATGGTGTAAAAAAAAAAAATCAATGGACTAAAAGGGACAAACACAGCTTTTGATCCCAGTTGTTAACATTGAATTTTATCCTAGTTGGTTCCTGCCAGTCCTTTGTAGGCATTCCTCTGTTTTGTGTCAGATACTTTAATGTACCTTGCCTGCTGTGGTATCCTACTCCTTTGTTTTCTGTATTATATAAAACTGATGCTCATTTTGAGACAAAATACATTCAGATTCAGCACAGAGAGAGAGAGAGAGAGAGAGAGAGAGAGAGAGAGAGAGAGAGAGAGAGAGAGAAACACAACATTTTTTCCTAGCCTCAAAGAGGGCAACCAGCTCTTTTTTGGTAAGAACTCAAACTTTGAATAAATTTTCCAAAACTTTCTAACAGAATGTTGCTTTGAGCTTTGATTCTGGAAAGCATAGGCATAAGCCATCAATCTGTAGAGTTCCACAGGCAATAGAAGCCTTCAAAACTAGTTGCATTTCAGACCATAGACTTAAAGTAGGCCACTGAGAGAGCTTACCCTTTTTACAATGAGAATTTTGCATTGAAAATTCTTCAGGGAACTCAATTTTATCTGCCTCTCAAATCTAACCAATTGCAAAATTGAATTTGGGGTTGGTTTTTTTGGTACAATGATAAAGTCAATTCCAAGTCCTTAGATAATTTTGGAATTTGAATTAGAGATTGCAAAAGAGAAAATAATCCCCTCTCCACGTAAATGGCTCTTTGAAATTTGCAAAAGAACATAAATATATCATTATTGTCCTACTGATATTTATCAAGTTATTCCCTATTTGATGTGCAATAAAGGTTTATTGGGTTTTTATTTTCATTTTATTATTTTATTTTTATTGCTTTATGAATCTAAATCATGAACTTCTTGAGTTCAGTTTATGCAGAGACACATAAAGAAGCTGTTCATCATAGCCTAAAACTTGCAGTTGGCATTATTTTTACAATGACTCTTCATTCTAGAGAATTTTTTTTTAAAGGGAATGGCAGTTTATAATTTGAATAGGCTTCCCATTTCCTTTTTATGGTGATGGGCACTGATGTTAAAGACAAAAATGCCCTCTTCAGTCAAGAAAAAGGGACATTTTCTTCCATGAACTCAGTTGTAAAACCCTTGGAGATGGACCTGGATCCTGTATGAACTTGGTGCTTGTGTTTTATCCAATTGCCAAGATCTGACCAGAGCCCACTGATGTGATGTATGATTTATAATGCACTTGACCTTTAATCATGACCTCATGTCAGTGGAATTACCTTCTGAGATAGAAAGCCCAAAAGTTCCAGGAACCACAGAACACCCTGATATTTCCCTCAAGCTCATAGGTCACAGGGACTTACCGGTTGACTTCTCTACCTTTTCCTTAATGGAGTGGATTATAATCTTCTCAGTGGACTGTCTGCTCCTTTTCCAGATACTGCTCAGCAACATGGGGCATGGGGTTAGCCTGTGCAGTGGAGGCACTAACAGCTCAAGCAGAGGAAGTCAACTGTAATGCCCATTCTGTCCACACCCCTGGGAAAGGCCATTCAAGAGAACATCAGCTTATCTGACAAGGCACTGAGGAGCCTATGCCTACTCTGTAATCCAGGGTCACCTAGAATTTGTGTTAAACCAAGCTGGTCTTGAATGTAGAACACCTTTCTCATCTCTACTTTCTGAGATTATAGAAGTGCAACACCATTCCAGGCCAGGAAGAGGTCTTCAGACTTAACAGAATGCACCAAGGAGCTTGCTGGGAAAAATTCCTAAGCTATGGATTCAATTTAGGTAGGTAGGTAGATAGATAGATAGATAGATAGATAGATAGATAGATAGATAGATAGATAGACAGACAGACAGACAGACTGATAAATAGTTGGAGAGGAAGGTTTTACTAGATAGCTTAGGCTAACTTTGAACTCTCTATGTATCTCCAAGATCCTCAGTGAGATCTTCCTGTCTTGAGCTCCCAAGTGTAGGTATTATAGGTCTGAGTCAGCATACCTATCTAGCCTCTGGTGATCAAGAAACATTGCTGTTTTCAAGGTAGAGAAAACAAAGACTGTTCTTTAGCTGCTTTGCCTTCAGCAATGATAAAGACAACTCTCACCAGCGTTACTTCTGATGCCACCTCTGAGACCCCTAAAGGGGGACATCAAATCAAGACTTACACAATGGAAAACTCAGTTACCCTTTGTCTTAATCCGAGTTTCTGTTCCCACACAAAACATCATGACCAAGAAGCAAGTTGGGGAGGAAAGGGTTTATTCAGATTATACTTCCACGTTGTTGTTCCTCACCAAAGGAAGTCACGAGTGGAACTCAAGCAGGTCAGGAAGCAGGACAGAGGATGCAGAGGCCATGGAGGGATGTTACTGACTGGCTTGCTTCTCCTGGCTTTCTCGGCTTGCTTTCCTATAGAACCCAAGACCACCAGCCCAGGGATGGCACCACCCAGAGTGGGCTCTCCTACCCTTAATCACTAATTGAGAAAATGCCTTACAACTGGTTCTCATGGAGGCCTTTTCTCAAGGGAGGCTCCTTTCTCTGTGATAACTCCAGCTTGTGTCAAGTTGACACACAAAACCAGCCAGCACACCCCCCCCCAAGTATTCTTTACATGTGGTTAGTAACACAATTCATTCATATACAGGTTGTTCACATTGAGAGTTCCATTTTACCTCTGCCATCTAGTCCTTGGTCCACAGGAGGTTTCTGGTTTCACTGTCTGTACTCCCATTCTTTCTGTGATGTACAGGAGAGGTGAGAACTGTGGTTAGAGAATGAGATGGGGCAAGAGAAGGAATTTTGTTTGTTAGATCAAGTCCTGACTGGGGAGAATTGAGGCTAATGATAAAAAAATGAAAAGAAAAGGCAAACAGAAGTCCAAGAAGCTAATTGACTTACATGACATGGAAACGATTAAATTACAGAGCAAGCAGGAAGGAGGAGCCGGAGACACCATTTTTGACTTGAGAGAGTTTGGAATTAGTGTGTGGCTATTCCTTTTGCAAACCCTCGAGGCTCTTCCCCTCAGGGTTCCTGCCAAGAATTGCCTTGCCCATACCCTGCACATGGACATTGGGCTGTGAGTGCTGCTGGTACTTGAGGAGCCAGGCTACAAGAAACACATTCCCTTCTGGGCCTCAGGCTCCTCCTCTGTGAACTGGCAAAAGATTCTAGATCAGTGGTTCTCAACCTTCCTAACGCTGACACCCTTTAATGCAGTTCCTCCGGTTATGGTGACCCCAACCATAAAGTTATTTTGTTGCTACTTCATAACTGTAATTTTGCTACTGTTATGAGCAATGTAATGTAATATCTGATGCAATACATAATATAATATGAATATCTCACATGTAGGATATTTGATATGTGACCACCCCAATGTGCTGCAACCCACAGGTTCAGAACTGCTGTGCTAGAGGATCCCACATTGCAATGCCTTTACACATGGCTGTGCTCCTCCCTGCATTAGGAAAGGATGAAGAGGAAGTGAGAGCTTCAGGTGGAGAAGCCTGGTAGGGACAACAGTGGAGAGGTTGAGCAGGGGAAGTAGAGCTATGGCTACAGAACCTGGTCTTAGGGTGACTCCTTAGCTGCATTCTGGTGATACCTCTACTTCTACAGGCAGGCTGAAGAGTCCCCGTAGCTTATTGTCAGCAGCATCTAGAGATCCCCTCAAAAGACACAGCACAGAGTCACAGGCCAAAGCTTTCCTGTGCCAAGGGACAGCTCCCAACTTTGAGCATTCATCGGTCATCAGAATGAATGTGAAAACACTCTTCTTAAGTAGTTATCAACCAAGCAAGGTGGATCAGCAGCAAACAGCTTGGTTGATGGTTCATACAGGGATGCCAGGAGCTACTGGTGTTTTGGAAAGGCCTGAGAACAGAGCAAATAAAATGGGTGACATTATGGAGCGAAGCTCTAAGTTTTACTTTTATTTCGCTATTGGCTTCATTTCTCAGTTCCACTGGGGAAATCAAAGTTCTTCTCTGTCAAGAGAGACTAGACATAAAA
Source organism: Mus caroli (assembly GCF_978045245.1). NCBI lineage: Eukaryota > Metazoa > Chordata > Mammalia > Rodentia > Muridae > Mus > Mus caroli. The sequence continues at coordinate 95,599,755 of NW_028227264.1, forward strand.
GACCTTGATATTGGTGGGATTAGATCAATGGAGACTATTTTTTTTTTTAGTCCAGCCTCATTTTATTTTTTTTTAATTTTTAATATTTTTATTACATATTTTCCTCAATTACATTTCCAATGCTATCCCAAAAGTCCCCCATAGCGCCCATCAATTCCCTACCCACCCATTCCCATTCTTTTGGCCCTGGCATTCCCCTATATTGGGGCATATAAAGTTTGCAAGTCCAATGGGCCTCTCTTTCCAGTGATGGCCAACTAGGCCATCTTTCGATACATATGCAGCTAGAGACAAGAGCTCCGGGGTTCTGGTTAGTTCATCATGTTGTTCCAACAATAGGGTTGCAGATCCCTTTAGCTCCTTGGGTACTTTCTCTAGCTTCTCCATTGGGAGCCCTGTGATACATCCAATAGCTGACTGTGAACATCCACTCCTGTGTTTGCTAGGCCCCGGCATCGTCTCACAAGAGACAGCTATATTTGGGTCCTTTCAGCAAAATCTTGCTAGTGTATGCAATGGTGTCAGCGTTTAGAAGCTGATTATGGGATGGATCCCTGGATACGGCAGTCTCTAAATGGTCCATCCTTTCATCACAGCTACGAACTTTGTCTCTGTAACTCCTTCCCTGGGTGTTTTGTTCCCAATTCTAAGAAGGTGCACAGTGTCCACACTTTGGTCTTCATTCTTCTTGAGTTTCATGCGTTTAGCACATTGTATCTTATATCTTGGGTATCCTAAGTTTTGGGCTAATATCCACTTATCAGTGAATACATATTGTGTGAGTTCTTTTGTGATTGTGTTACTTCACTCAAGATGATGCCCTCCAGGTCCATCCATTTGGCTAGGAATTTCATAAATTCATTCTTTTTAATAGCTGAGTAGTACTCCATTGTGTAAATGTACCATAATTTCTGTATCCATTCCTCTGTTGAGGGACATCTGGGTTCTTTCCAGCTTCTGGCTATTATAAATATGGCTGCTATGAACATAGTGGAGCATGTGTCCTTTTTACCGGTTGGGCCATCTTCTGGATATATGCCCAGGAGAGGTATTGCTGGATCCTCCGGTAGTACTATGTCCAATTTTCTGAGGAACCGCCAGACTGATTTCCAGAGTGGTTGTACAAGCTTGCAATCCCACCAACAATGGAGGAGTGTTCCTCTTTCTCCACATCCTCGCCAGCATCTGCTGTCACCTGAATTTTTGATCTTAGCCATTCTGACTGGTGTGAGGTGGAATCTCAGGGTTGTTTTGATTTGCATTTCCCTGATGATTAAGGATGTTGAACATTTTTTCAGGTGCTTCTCTGCCATTCGGTATTCCTCAGGTGAGAATTCTTTGTTCAGTTCTGAGCCCCATTTTTTTTTTTTAAGATTTATTTATTTATTATATATAAGTACACTGTAGCTGTCTTCAGACACTCCAGAAGAGGGCGCCAGATCTCGTTACGGATGGTTGTGAGCCACCATGTGGTTGCTGGGATTTGAACTCTGGACCTTCGGAAGAGCAGTCGGGTGCTCTTACCCACTGAGCCATCTCACCAGCCCCCTGAGCCCCATTTTTTAATGGGGTTATTTGACTTTCTGGAGTCCACCTTCTTGAGTTCTTTATATATATTGGATATTAGTCCCTTATCTGATTTAGGATAGGTGAAGATCCTTTCCCAATCTGTTGGTGGTTTTTTTTTTTTGTCTTATTGATGGTGTCTTTAGCCTTGCAGAAGCTTTGTAGTTTCATGAGGTCCCACTTGTCAATTCTCGATCTTACAGCACAAGCCATTGCTGTTCTATTCAGGAATTTTTCCCCTGTGCCCATATCTTCAAGGCTTTTCCCCACTTTCTCCTCTATAAGTTTCAGTGTCTCTGTTTTTATGTGAAGTTCTTTGATCCACTTAGACTTGACCTTAGTACAAGGAGATAGGAATGGATCGATTCGCATTCTTCTACATGTTAATAACCAGTTGTGCCAGCACCATTTGTTGAAAATGCTGTCTTTCTTCCACTGGATGTTTTTAGCTCCCTTGTCGAAGATCAAGTGACCATAGGTGTGTGGGTTCATTTCTGGGTCTTCAATTCTATTCCATTGGTCTATTTGTCTGTCACTATACCAGTACCATGCAGTTTTTATCACAATTGCTCTGTAGTAGAGCTTTAGGTCCGGCATGGTGATTCTACCAGAGGTTCTTTTATCCTTGAGAAGAGTTTTTGCTATCCTAGGTTTTTTGTTATTCCAGATGAATTTGCAGATTGCATTTTCTAATTCGTTGAAGAATTGATTTGGAATTTTGATGGGGATTGCATTGAATCTGTAGATTGCTTTTGGCAAGATAGCCATTTTTACAATGTTGATCCTGCCAATCCATGAGCATGGGAGATCTTTCCATCTTCTGAGATCTTCTTTAATTTCTTTCTTTAGAGACTTGAAGTTCTTATCATAGAGATCTTTCACTTCCTTAGTTAGAGTCACGCCAAGATATTTAATATTATTTGTGACTATTGAGAAGGGTGTTGTTTCCCTAATTTCTTTCTCAGCCTGTTTATTCTTTGTGTAGAGAAAGGCCATTGATTTGTTTGAGTTAATTTTATATCCAGCTACTTCACCGAAGCTGTTTATCAGGCTTAGGAGTTCTCTGGTGGAATTTTTAGGGTCACTTATATATACTATCATATCATCTGCAAAGAGTGATATTTTGACTTCATCTTTTCCAATTTGTATCCCTTTGATCTCCTTTTGTTGTCGAATTGCTCTGGCTAGGACTTCAAGTACAATGTTGAATAGGTATGGAGAAAGTGGACAGCCTTGTCTAGTCCCTGATTTTAGAGGGATTGCTTCAAGCTTCTCACCATTTACTTTGATGTTGGCTACTGGTTTGCTGTAGATTGCTTTTATCATGTTTAGGTATGGGCCTTGAATTTCTGATCTTTCCAAGACTTTTATCATGAATGGGTGTTGGATCTTGTCAAATGCTTTTTCCGCATCTAACGAGATGACCATGTGGTTTTTGTCTTTGAGTTTGTTTATATACTGGATTACGTTGATGGATTTCTGTATATTGAACCATCCCTGCATCCCTGGGATGAAACCTACTTGGTCAGGATGGATGATTGTTTTGATGTGTTCTTGGAATCGGTTAGCAAGAACTTTATTGAGGATTTTTGCATCAATATTCATAAGGGATATTGGTCTGAAGTTTTCTATCTTTGTTGGGTCTTTTTGTGGTTTAGGTATCAGAGTAATTGTGGCTTCATAGAATGAGTTGGGTAGAGTACCTTCTGTTTCTATTTTGTGGAATAGGTTGTGAAGAACTGGGATTAGGTCTTCTTTGAAGGTCTGATAGAACTCTGCACTAAACCCATCTGGTCCTGGGCTTTTTTTAGTTGGGAGACTATTAATGACTACTTCTATTTCTTTGGGGGATATAGGGCTGTTTAGATCATTAACCTGATCTTGATTCAACTTTGGTACCTGGTATCTGTCTAGGAACTTCTCCATTTCATCCAGGTTCTCCAGTTTTGTTGAGTATAGCCTTTGGTAGAAGGATCTGATGGTGTTTTGGATGTCTTCAGGATCTGTTGTTATGTATCCTTTTTCATTTCTGATTTTGTTAATTAGGATGCTTTCCCTGTGCCCTCTAGTGAGTCTGGCTAAGGGTTTATCTATCTTGTTGATTTTCTCAAAGAACCAGCTCCTTGATTGGTTGATTCTTTGAATAGTTTTTCTTGTTTCCACTTGGTTGATTTTGCCCCTGAGTTTGATTATTTCCTGCCGTCTACTCCTCTTGGGTGAATTTGCTTCCTTTTGTTCTAGTGCTTTTAGGTGTGTTGTCAAGCTGCTAATGTGTGCTCTCTCTAGTTTCCTTTTGGAGGCACTCAGAGCTATGAGTTTTCCTCTTAGAAATGCTTTCATTGCGTCCCATAAGTTTGGGTATGTTGTGGCTTCATTTTCATTGAACTCTAAAAAGTCCTTAATTTCTTTCTTTATTCCTTCCTTGACCAAGGTATCATTGAGAAGAGTGTTGTTCAGTTTCCACGTGAAGGTTGGCTTTCTATTATTTATTTTGTTATTGAAGATCAGCCTTAGTCCATGGTGATCTGATAGGATGCATGGGACAATTTCAATATTTTTGTATCTGTTGAGGCCTGTTTTGTGACCAATTATGTGGTCAATTTTGGAGAAGGTACCATGAGGTGCTGAGAAGAAGGTATATCCTTTTGTTTTAGGATAGAATGTTCTGTAGATATCTGCCAGATCCATTTGATTCATAATTTCTCTTAGTTTCTCTGTGTCCCTGTTTAGTTTCTGTTTCCATGATCTGTCCATTGGTGAAAGTGGTGTGTTGAAGTCTCCCACTATTATTGTATGAGGTGCAATGTGTGCTTTGAGATTTACTAAAGTTTCTTTAATGAATGTGGCTGCCATTGTATTTGGAGCATAGATATTCAGGATTGATAGTTCCTCTTGGAGGATTTTACCTTTGATGAGTATGAAGTGTCCCTCCCTGTCTTTTTTAATGACTTTGGGTTGGAAGTCAATCTTATCAGATATTAGAATGGCTACTCCAGCTTGTTTCTTCATACCATTTGCTTGGAAAATTGTTTTCCAGCCTTTCATTCTGAGGTAGTGTCTATCTTTTTCTCTCAGATGAGTTTCCTGTAAGCAGCAAAATGTTGGGTCTTGTTTGTGTAGCCAGTTTGTTAGTCTATGTCTTTTTATCGGGGAGTTGAGTCCATTGATATTAAGAGATATTAAGGAAAAGTAATTGTTGTTTCCTGTTATTTTTGTTGTTAAAGTTGGCATTCTGTTCTTGTGGCTGTCTTCTTTTAGGTTTGTTGAGGGATTACCTTCTTGTTGTTTCTAGGGCGTGGTTCCTGTCCTTGTATTGGTTTTTTTCTGTTATTATCCTTTGAAGGGCTGGATTCGTGGAGAGATAATGTGTGAATTTGGTTTTGTCGTGGAATACTTTGGTTTCTCCATCTATGTTAATTGAGAGTTTGGCTGGGTATAATAGCCTGGGCTGGAATTTGTGTTCTTTTAGTGTCTGTATAACATACGTCCAGGATCTTCTGGCTCTCATAGTCTCTGGTGAAAAATCTGGTGTAATTCTGATAGGCTTGCCTTTATATGTTACTTGGCCTTTTTCTCTTACTGCTTTTAGTATTCTATCTTTATTTAGAGCATTTGTTGTTCTGATTATTATGTGTCGGGAGATTTTTCTTTTCTGGTCCAGTCTATTTGGAGTTCTGTAGGCTTCTTGTATGTTCATGGGCATCTCTTTCTTTAGATTTGGGAAGTTTTATTCTATAATTTTGTTGAAGATGTTTGCTGGTCCTTTGAGTTGAAAATCTTCATTCTCATCCACTCCTATTATCCGTAGGTTTGGTCTTCTCATTGTGTCCTGTATTTCTTGGATGTTTTGAGTTAGGATCTTTTTGCATTTTACATTTTCCTTGATTGTTGTGCCGATGTTCTCTATGGAATCTTCTGCACCTGAGATTCTCTCTTCCATCTCTTGTATTCTGTTGCTGATGCTCGTATCTATGGTTCCAGATTTCTTTCCTAGGGTTTCTATCTCCAGTGTTGCCTCATTTTGGGTTTTCTTTATTGTGTCTACTTCCCTTTTTAGGTCTAGTATGGTTTTGTTCATTTCCATCATCTGTTTGGATGTGTTTTCCTGTTTTTCATTAAGGACTTCTACCTGTTTGATTAGGTTATCCTGTTTTTCTTTAAGGATTTGTAACTCTTTAGCAGTGTTCTCCTGCAATTCTTTAAGGGATTTTTGTGCTTCCTCTTTACTGTCTTCTACCTGTTTACCAGTGTTCCTTTGTATTTCTTTAAGTGTGTTATTAAAGTCCTTCTTGAAGTCCTCTACCATCATCAGGAGATATGCTTTTAGATCCGTGTCTATCTTTTCCGGTGTGTTGGGGTGCCCTGGACTGGGCGAAGTGGGAGTGCTGGGTTCTGATGATGGTGAGTGGTCTTGGTTTCTGTTAGTAAGATTATTACGTTTACCTTTCGCCATCTGGTAATCTCTGGGGTTAGTTGTTGTCGTTGTCACTGTTTAAAGATTGGAGCAGAAGCTGTGTTCCACTCACCAGCAGTCTCAAAATCCTGTGGCGGGGGTCGTGGGTAGCTGGCGGTACCCTGGTGCTGGTCCAGCTGGAAGAGGCCTGTGGTCCTACTCAGGCTGGTTTTCTGCTTCCCTAACTAATGCAGTCTCAGGTCCCGCGCGCAATTGGATTGGAGCAGAAGCTGTGTTCCACTCACCAGAAGTCTTAAGATCCTGTGGCGGGTGTTGTGGGTAGCTGGCGAGTGTCAGCTGACCCTGTGCCCTAGCTACCCAGGTGCTTTTCTGACCGGAAGAGGCTTGTGGCCCTATGTAGGCCGGATTTCTCCCTCCCCAACCAGAGCAGTCTCAGGTCCTGCGTGATTGGACTGGAGCAGAAGCTGTGTTCCACTCACCAGCAGTCTCAAAATCCTGTGGCGGGGGTCGTGGGTAGCTGGTGGGTGTCAGCCGACCCTGCGCTCTAGCTCCCCTGGTGCTGATCTGGCCGGATGAGGCCTGTGGCCCTACTCAGGCCGGTTTCTGCTTCCCTAACTAATGCAGTCTCAGGTCCAGCGCGCAATTGGATTGGACTCCTGCGCGCAATTGGATTGGACGACTATTTTTATCTTATAATAAATATTCAATGTTAGAGGAACAGTGAAAGAAGTTTTTTTTAAAAAAACATGAAACAAAAAACATTTCTATAATAAGTCTGTCTTGTTGGGACACAACATTGGACTGGACAAACCAGTCTGTGGGAAAAGCTTAGGAATTCGTTTTACCCTCTTCTACCATTATTACCAAATGCAGACAACAGTAATGGTCTCTTCCAATTGGTGAGAGGTTTGAATGAAACAGTCATTCCAAGTTTATGCATCTGTGGTGAGCAGATATGTGCAAGGACAGCCATGTCAAGGGCCCGAGTGCCTCAGACCCATAGGAATGGCAAAGCCTCCCCCTGGTCTGAGCACCAATACACAGGAATGATTGGCTGTTAGCTAAAGCTGGCTTTTGCAGAGACTACAAAGCATAGCATCCTCTTCCTGGATAACTGCAACCTCTGACAGACAGCTCTCTCTGACAGAGACCTCCCACTGAGATGAGCTAACCAGCCTCCTCCAGGTGCTGAGTTGCTAGTGTGACAGCTTTTCTGTAGGTGTGCCTGTCGTTTCTTCATCCCTCATCACCACAGCTAGGTCATACACCATGGCCTGTGACACCAGACATTAGCCGTCCAGATCCCTGAGCTCTGGGGTTCCCAGCTACTGCCGGGTGAATTATACTAAAGGGTGTGCCACAGAGGTCCCAGCCTCTCCTCTGCACTGTCCCGATTGATTCCAAATAGTAGGAAGCCTTACTGCCTGTGGGAGCCAGACTGACATCATACCACCCAACTTTACATGTGGGGAGCCCAGTGCTTCCATTCATAATATACTTGAAGACAGGCAGTAATATGACATGGCTTACCATCCTCTAAGAGACTGCCAGCTTCTGATAGGACTGAATTAGAATTCTTCGTCATGCCCTATTACTGCCTGAACTCATCTAAGCCTCGGATAACAGAGGAAAACATCAAATTCCACAGAGCTCCCATGTAGACAGAGATAACAGATGACTGGGATACAGAAAAGTGCGGGAATCTTGGGTAAGGACAGTCATTGTTTTTTCTTGTGTACTCACTGAGTAGCTCCCCAGCCTCTGACTGATAGCCTCAAACCCATGTTCACACAGATGATCTCAAAATTGAAAAAGGGAAGCAACAAGAACAAACCCAAACCAACCACCAAACCCTAAGGGCATGCATGTGAGAAAGGGTCTTAAGTGGTGGATGTGGCTAATTGGGGTAGCATGGAAGATTAGAAAGGATGGGAGTTATAATAATTAAAGTGTACTTTATAGAGACATATATATACACATACATACATACATACATACAATCATATATACACCATAGATACACATATATCATATGTGTATGTATTCATATATATGAAATCATCAACGAGCAAATTCAATAGAAGTTATTTTTAATACCCATTAGCTATGTGATCTTAGCCAGATTAACCAATTATTCCAAACATGTTTTCTTGTCTGTAAACATCTCAGAAAGCTCACACGTGATGACAGCATGTCCCAGTTTCCCAGCTCAAGAGCTTCTTGTGAAACATTGTGGTACACTTGTTCATTGATGGCCCTGTCTGAAGAGGCTTAGACATACCTGCTTTGCCAAAGACTCTCATGCCTTTGCTATGGCAACCATTCACCTTACCAATGCTGGCTGTTCCATCAGCACAGGCTGAGGAGGCAGGGCAGTGATTGAGCAGAAGCTGAGCAGACCTGAGATAGGCACAAGGCTCATGAGATCAGGGTTGGGGAGGTGGGGGACGTAGGGGGGCTGCTTGTTACTGTGTCAACTGAATCTAATCTGACTGCTGCAGAACCATTTAAATCTAGGGGAAGTTTTTATAAACTGTGTTGCACATCTGTAACAGCACGGGGCATCCACACTCGGGCTGTGCACAGACCCTTAGGAAAGAGTATGGTTATACTCTTTAGACTCTTTAGAAGTCTATATGCTTTGATAGAAAACTTGTTTCTCTCCACACTGTTTAGAGATACTTCCAAAACAACTTGACACCTCGAGAATGGAGAGATCCAGAAATTTGAGCTGATAGCCAAACTTTTTCTATTTTTCTCTCTTTGTCCCCAAAGCATTTTCTCTTTCTGTTTTGAAAGTTGACGGAGTGAGCTCGCCACATTCCACCTGGTGTCCTGCTGGCTTCTCCTCTTCCTCATCCCTTCCTTTCTAACCTTTTACCAGGAAGCATATGCCAATTGTCAGTGTGCCCCATCTCACCCCGCAGAGAGAAGTTCTGGCTTGGCTGCCATGGTATCTACATTCTTGTTTTCCCTCATCTCAGGTCTTATCTCAATTTGATTCCATAACTATGAGCCTCAGTCTCCGATCTCTACGGGAGACTGCTCTCTTCAAGGGAGGGGTCTTGCCTAAGTTTATACCTAGATTACAGGGTATCATCCTCGGATGGAGCACCTAGTAAGTGCTCAGTAAATCTCACAAGGTTTTTGTTTGCTTGTTGTTTGTTTGTTTAATGCAGTGTTAAAGAGAACAGATAGGGACTGGATTATAAAGAGCACAGTAAAAGTGGGGAGGGAGGAGTTGCTGAAAGCAGTGTGAGGATAAAGAGTCCTCATCAACCTCTTGTCTCCTCACTCCTATGGCAGAAGTATTGTCAAGGGTGTTGGTGGATTTGAAACTTTTGTGTCTTTCTGAGACTAGCACTTTTTCTAAAAGAATCACGGAACCACATAATTGGCACACTTGAAACTGCTTGCTACAAAAACTGCCTTAAATCGAAATCCTTTAAAAAAAAAAAAACAGACTTGGAAAATATCTCTCCACACAGGCAGGGTTTGTGTTAATAAAAACCTGAAGCTTGCAATCCCTTAGAGCATAAAGGGACCTGTGGCCAAGCCTGATGATGGGAGTCCAATCTGCAGGCCCCACATGGTGGAAGGAGAGAACTGACGCTGTCCTCTGGCCTCCGTTGTCCTCTGGTTGTGGAATGTGGGCCATCCTCCTCCAAGTAAAGAAGTAAAAATTAATTTTTTAAAGCCCATAGTAGATGCAGCAATGGGTAACAGGTTATGTTTGAGAGTATTGATTGGCAGAGAAAGAGGCTATTTCTGTATGGAAAGGTGATGGCAGAAACTTCCCAGGAGTCACCTTAACAAAGGAAATCAAGTAGCCATACCCAGCTCTGGATGTGGGAGAATTTATTAGTTGTGTGTGAAACAGAGACCCCAGAAGGATTTACCTTTGTGAGCTTGGGCAGGAAATCCATCTGTGGTGAAGTCCCAGAAGCACTTACTCCTTACATACAGATTTGCATAAGGTCAGAGAGGAAGAAAACAAGCAGGTGTTCACTCGGGGCCAAGAGCCCGCAGCAGTGTTGAGCTGAGCTCCTGGCATGCCTGGATGAATTTTGATAATTTCAAAATTATCTCCAATCACTTCTTACTTCCTCTCTAATGTTCATTTTCTTCTAAGCTGTTTTATTCTTTTGCAAAGAATGCCTTTTCTTCTTTTTCTTTTTGTATGGTGTTTGAGATCAGACTTAGAGCCTCATACATATTAGACAAGTGTTCTATCAGTATACCCAGCCCAGATGAAGAAAGCTTTGGGCCTTTGGGGCTTTTTGTTTTGTTCTGTTGTTGTTGTTTAAGTATTTGTTTTATTTTGTTTTAAGATGAGTCATGCTATATAGCTAGGTTACTCTCAAACCTCAGATAAATAAATCTTGCCGCTGGCTCACCTTGATTTGACAGGAAAGATATTTATTGGCAATGTATATAAGAAAGGGCTATTCCACTGAGAAAACATGAATGAAATTAGTGCTATAGGAGCCAGTCTTTCTCTCACTGTCTTTCATACAGTTGCATTATGAAACCATATCTGCCCTGGAACTCGCTCCTTGGCTGGCTGCAGATATGCAGTCTTCCTGCTTCAACCCTCTGAGTATTAGGAATACAGACTCGAGTCACCATGCCAGGCAAATGTGTGCTTTGAATGAAGGGAACTCACATATCTACACGCATTGGAAAGATGACAATGGGTGTTTACACACTTCCTCTTACAACTGACCATTACGTCATACTGAACCGACCATTAGGTCATGGGAAGAAAGAAGAGTATGAAATAGTCACAGGTCTGAGCCAAGCATGAGAAACTTAGGACTTTTGACTTTTAACACATCACTATGGGCAGCAGCCGACTTTATCTCACCTGAGTTAAAACTCCTTCAGTTTTGCCAAGAGTTTCCAAAAACACCCACATCCAATAGATCGTCATGAATTCTCAGGTAGTTCAGTATATTCCTGAAGATCTTTTAGAAAACACAACACATGCCCATTAGTTTGGGTTTTAAATATTCAAGCATGCCCTTTGCAAGAATATTAAGCCTAATCCTCCTGGGAGTGATTTTACAGAACAACATAGGAATCAGTATTCCCGAGGTTTAAGCCCCGTCACTTGATATTACTCGTTTCATAACACAGACTGCAAATGAACTCCTCAGCATGAGGTCGCAGCTGCTTCTGTGAATCCTAACAGCGTGTCTCCTAATCATCCCCTCCAAATGTGCTTCCTGGGGCCAGAGAAATCCCAGAGGCTTGTCTGCCAACTTCACAAGCTTGAGAACAACACAACACTCAAGCTGTGTTCTCAAGCGTTTCTGCCTTCCTCTGCAAAGATGGCCAAGCCCTTTACCTCTAGAAAGTTTAAAACTAAACAAATGTTTTGTTGTGGCTAAAGGCATTCACAGGTCACGAATGCAGAAAGGGGCCCTTGGGTGTGAGGGCTTGGTGTCATGCTTCACACATACAGGGGAGTTAGACTGTGAGTTAAGAAAACCACTCTTTTTTTTTTTTTTTGGGCTGCCTGCTGTTCGTTCTATGAACTGAAGACAGAGTAATAATCAACTGTAAAGGGGACAAAGGGACTGACTCTTCCCAGAAGTTAAGGCGTGAAAGGACTGGACTTCAATTTAAGCTCCCGCCTCCTCCTCCTCCTCCCATCCCCACAGTATGTACTGAGGGCAGGGAGCAGGCAGGTTTTGAACAGGCATCAGACTTGCTGGATTCTATTAGTTAAACCAGAGTCTATCAGGACCCACCCTGGAGCTGGTATTTCAGTAATAGGTGGAGGGTGGGATCTGGGGAAGAGCATCTTAGTAGTCCCCAGGGATTCAGATGCAGATGCTCTGAAGACCCATGCTGAGAACTACCGCCTCAATGCTTCCCCGACACTGGCAGGTGGCATTGATGAGCAGGAATCTATAATATCCAATCACATCGAACAGACAGTTGCAAAACAACAGCCACAGCCACAAACAAAAGAGCAACAATAAAACTAAGCAAGGAACCCCTGAATCCCACCTGCAACAATTTAGAAGAAAGATTGGCATACCTGTCTTGCTTTGTAGAAATGTCTACCATTTTTAACGATACCAAGTTCTCTGATACATTTATTTTACTATTTGAATTATGCGTTTCCAGTTCACAAGCAACTCTGGGAAACTCACAGTTTGTGCAAGGGGAAGTACAACTGTATTGTGGTGGTTTGAATAGATATGGCCCCATACACTCATACCTTTGAAGGATTGAGTGGCACTGTAGGGAGTGACACTGTTAGGAGGTGTGTCCTTGCTGGAGTCATTGTGGCCTTGTTCGAGGAAGTGTGTCACTATGAAGGTAGGTTTTGAGGACTCCCATGCTCAGGAGTCTGGGGCTCAAGATGCAAAGCTCTCAGCTCCTCCTCCGCACCAAGTCTGCCTGCATGCTGCCATGCTTCCTGCCATGATGATAATGGACTGAACCGCTGAACCTGTAAGCTACCCACAAGGAAATGTTCTTTTTTATAAGCGTTTCCCTGGTCATGGTGTCTCTTCACAGTAATAAAACCCTAACAAAGATGTGTACTTAAATCCACTGGAGCATATGGAAACAAATTCAATTTTTGTGAGTTTGAGGCTGGACTGGTCTACATAGGGAGTTCCTGGAAAGCTAGTGTTATACAATAAAACACTGTCTTGAAACCAAAAAAAAAACAAAACAAAACAAAACAAAACAAAAAAAAAAACCAAGCAAACAAAACAAAACAAACAAACAAGACAGAACAAAAACATATCAACAAAATAGCTGGGATTATAAGATTGAGAGCATTTGATGCTCCTGTGGGTTCAGTTCCCACCCCCGTGGCACTGTACCATTACTTGTATCTTTAATTCCAGGGGATCTGACAATCTTTTCTGCACTGCACAGGACTTGTATGCACATGGTATACACACATACATGCACTCGCACACACACATGTACATTCACATACAAATTTTAAAAAGAATAATAGATCTAAAGCAAAAAGCAAGCTTGGGTCTCTCTTGATTTCTTATGTGACCTCTCTATAAAATGTCCCCTGCCTTGGGATGTATCAAGAAGACCCTTGCCAGATGCAGACTATCTATCTTAGACATCTCAGTCTCTGGAATCCTGAGCCAAACAAATTTATTTTCATTATGCATATTCTATTACAGTAGCAGAAAAGAGACCAAGACCTTAATTAAATGATGTTTGTTAATACCAACTTTAAACATGGAGGCCTACCAGTTCTTGAAGTCAGAGTTAAATACCAGACTTGAACTCAGGATTACCCAACCAATTTTAAAGAAACAAAAACAAAAACAAAATCCTGGAAGCAACCAGAGTTTAAAAGCAATACAGGCAGAGGTAATTTAGGATGCCACATGGCCCAAACTACACTTAGGAAGTGGCTACCCACATCCATCACTGTATGTATCTTCTCTCTAAGAAATTCATTTCCACCTCTCCAGATCAGGCCAAACACACTGAGCCAAACTTCCAAACCTCAATTCCATTGTGACTGCCCCATATCATCTGAGTATTCCAAGCTGTATGTGATGTGTGCATTGTGTCCCCGTAGCTGGTAAGAAACACTGTTTATGAGGGAGCAAAAACCTAGAGGAATCAAAGGGAAGAAGATGTTTTTCAATGATGGCAGCTGTGAGCTCCTTGGTGATACCATAAGAGAGAATGAAAGAGACAAGAGCTGGGAGTTCTATTCAATTTTGGGAGGCTTTTTTTTTTTTTTTGGAACTAAGAACTGGATGTGAGTTTGTCATCTTAGCACTCCAGAGCCTGAGGCCTGAGGCTCCAGACTTCAAGGCCAACCTGTGTATGGATCGAAGCCCTACCTCAGACAGACAGGCAAATACAATAAAGTATTTGTTGCTTAAATAAAAATAATGACTACATTTCTTTCTCAAGCTCTGAATGAGCATACGGAATCTTAATTTCCTTTTGTTTGCATGGAAGAGAAAAAAAAAATCAAGCTCCCAAGGAACCCAATTAATATTCCCCCAGGAACTACAATTAAGCGCATTACCATCTGAAGAACCAATAAATGATCCAAGAAATAAGTGCATTCACTGGTGAAAAGTTCCCATGCAGTCTCTTGCTGCTCTCCCGAGGCCATCTGACCAGAGGGCGGTTTTCTTGTCATGGTCTGCACACAGAGGGGAAAGAGAACAACACATGACTCCTCATTTAGTTGTCCTGTCTGCTCTTTGCTTTAGCTTACAGTGTGGTGAGTCCTTCTGCAGGTTCCTTATCCCCATTGGCAGTGGTTCCACATGTTATCCAAACCATAACTTCTCCCTGAGGCTTGTGTGTATGTGTGTGTGTGTGAGACACCTACTCTCCTAAAGCTAAGCGTTTGAGAATTATCAGGAAGAGAAACCTGGGTTGTTACTTGGAACTGGGCTTGAGGATTCTGTGAGTACTGTCCAGTTTGTTTCAAGTCTGAAAGCACTTAAACCTAGCGAGAGGTCTGATTCAGGTCCCATTTGGCAAAGGCTTGTTGACATTAACTGCTCAAAAGCCACCATAGACTTGTAGAACTTGAAGAGAACTTTAAAGATATTCTTGTCCCAAACAGTTTACTTCTCAAACTAAGGAGTGAAGCCCAGGGAGGCAGATGTAGTAACTGCCACAGTCGTTCATTGGCTAATGATGAGTTAAGTTCTGAGAAAAGGACTTCCAAAAACTGAAATGTCTGTCATGGCACTAGACCATCTCCTTCTGAGCCACTGTACCAGTCTTGTGATCAACCAAGATCCCATGCTGTGATGTCCAGCTGTCCTGGCATGTCTGTAGGTCTTCAGAGTGTACAAAATGCTGTCCTATCCAATGCCTTAGTCAGACAGGGCATGCTTCCCCAGGATTCTGTGTCCTGCCAGACCAGAGCTCCTCTCCTGTTCCTGGATATCGTAATAAATGAAGCAAAATCTGACAACAACGACCACATATGATGATGATTAGTTTAGTTTATGTTCATTGCTGTTTTGCCTGCATATATGTCTGTGTGAGTGTGTCAGATCCCCTGGAACTGGAGTTAAAGACATCTGTGAGCTTCCACGTGGGTTCTTGGGTTCTGGGACTTGAACCCTGGTCCTCTGGAAGAGCTGTCAGTGAATGTTCCTAACTGCCGATCCATCTCTCCTGAACCCATTCCCTTCTTAGACTAAGAAAAGCATATTAGAGAAAGGAAAGAAACTTAAGGCTGTAGAGCTCCTAGCGGGGGAAGTCTGTAATCATCAGGGAGGACGGGCAGCTCTCTGGGTCAGACATGCGCTTAGATCGTACCTGTCCTTGCTCTGCTCAAAGAACATTACAGACAGGATTTTTTTCAGACACGAATGCTTGAATATCACAGTTCCTTGGCCTCTAAATCTTGGGTTGATCTCTGACTGTTACCAACATAAACTGAACCTCTAACAGATTGGGCCCTTGAAGCCATGGACAGCTCCCATCCATTTCTGAAGCTGTAGTCTGATACCTAGAACCACAGAGTGCGACAGCTGGAAGGCAGAAGCTAATGGAAACGTGTGCTGTGAACCTTCCGTTTTACTAATGAAAGAAAACCACGTCACAGTTGGTCATAAGCAAATGTGTGGGTGGGACCCCAGGTCCTCCAAAGTCTTTTTTTTTTTTTTCAGGTTGTGAATCTTAAGAGTGTAGGTAGCACAAGAAAGTGCTTTCTGCTGTTGTGCTCATTCAGGATCTCGAACCCCAAAAGACCACCGAGGAGCCAACTAGGATCTCTTTAGTCAAGCTCAAGGTTGGGTTTACCCCGGCTCTGTCACAGCAGGATGGGAGAGTGAAACCCCAGCCCAGTTTCAAACAAGTATTTATAGAAGCAAGCAAACCAGCAAGGGGGTTTCCAGCCTGGCACACATCTGATGGGGGAGCTAGTACAGAATTTGTGGCCCTTTAAAATGATTGGCTGGTACTGAGAGCCCAACCCTCTGCTTTCCTCCTGATTGGTGGTTGTTAGAGTGACTTGGAAACTTCTGTTAGGTGCAGGCTTGTTGGTTAACTGAGTTCAATCTGAGGTCTGGCTCTCTAAGATGGAGCCGAGATGGAGTTGGTCTGGTCTTTCACTGAATGTATTAGTTCAACTTCTCAGTGGTTGACTAAATAAAGCCCATGGTGGGAAGGAGAGTTGCTCAACAGCATTATCTCTGCCAAAAAATGCTAGAATACACAACAAACTCGAGTTTCCTTAGCAGGGACCTCCCCCCCCCACACTTATTGTTGTCATAATATTGTTAAAAATACTTGTTTAAAGTTTATCATCATCATCATCATTATTATTATTATTATTATTGGCTGGAGAGATGGTGTGGCATTAAGAGCATGTACTACTCTGGCAGAGGACCTGAGTCAGCCCAGCTCACACCACACAGTTCATAACAGCCGCCTCTGGCCCATGAGAACTGTCATCCACAAATGCATATCCACACACAGATACATTCACACATACACACAATTTAAAAAAAAATAAAACTTTTTAAAAAAATCTGATTACTACCAGGAGTGGTGGCTCACACCTTTAATGCCAGCACTCCGGAGGCAGAGACAGGCAGATCTCTGGGTTCGAGGCCAGCCTTATCTACAGAGCAAATTTCCAGGATAGCCAGGGTTACACAGAGAAACCCTGTCTTGAAAAACAAAAGCAAACAAGCAAACAAACATCTGATTACCAGATAATATGCAATTACTGGAGAAAACTTGAGAACCAAGAAAAAAATATAAGAGTGATAGAATCCTTGCCACATTTTTCTGATAGAATCATGATTTTTAAAGACTATGTTTACATAGCCATCTGTCATTTTCTCTGCAAACAACACGCAGTGAATAGTTTTAAAGTGTGTTTAGTATTCTATTCCATCAGTCTGAACTACCCACGTAAAGAGTTCGCATTACCAACCTTCCCAGGAAGGAGCTGTCAAATAATCGTGTGTAAGGCTTTCTATCAGCTTGGCAGCATTCACTTGAATGCTAATCACAGGGTTCCAACATGCTCTGTGGTTTTCAAGGTCCACGATGCTGGCATGGAAGCGCAGGGTTTGAAGCAGGCTGATCATTGTGAAGATAAACAGATATCATCTTCTGTCATGGGTCAGGGGTCTTCTGAGAAGAGGATCCTGGAACAGTCTCCAGATGTGCAGAGGGGCTATCCTGGGCTTTCCCAGTAGGACTAACAAAGGAAACCTGTTATTGACAGGAGCCTTCACGACAACAAAGGAGTCTTGGAGCTGGTTGGGGATGACATATGCCTCTATTGGTGACTGAAACCATCTCGACTGCAGGATGAGAGGGCAATCAGCAGCCAGCTGGAGAAGAGAACGGAGACAGCGTGGAAGGTGGGGGGAAATGCGTGCCAAGGACACAACCCGAAGTGTCCTCATGGTGGCCTCCATGGGTTGCTCAGCCTCCTGGTCAAAGCCAGGTGGATGTCATCAGGAAGGAAGAAGAACGTGAGTCCCCAGGGATCACACGGACTTTTAAAGCCAGAGACCCTGGTGCCTGTTGTTTCCACAGTGATGGTTTTAGTTAGGAGAGGTAATGGAAGAATTTTCTGGGTATTTGAAAAGACACAGAGGAAGAGGGAAAGTTGATTCTGGGGTTTGAACTTAACATCCAAGAGTAAACTGGCATAGTAAGAACAGGTAACACATGACTGGAGTGACCAGAAGGTTAAGGCTGAAGGTGAACTCTTGTGGTAATTGACAAAATGGTAAGAACTTATGAGTCATGTACTTGAATTATAACATGCATAAATATGAACACATGTAAACAAAAGCAATGTCTAGTTGTATAGTAACACTCTATATTCATTTTATTACTGATATTGGGAAGAAAGGAAACAGGGAAATTTATAATGGGATATAACATGCACACTATTAGATAGGTGGGTATTGATAAGGATTATCATTTATATAGTTAGGGATTATTTAAATCAGAGTTAGACGAAGAAAGGAACTACACCTGCAGATTGGAAAATGGGAGCACCAAGGAACGATGTTTCCATCGTTGCTTGGGACATGTGACAAATGCACTTGATAATCTCACTGCAGCAGCCCTCTGTGTCTACAACCTCCACATTTATAGATTCGACCATTTGTAGTTGAAGGCCAAAACCATAAAAACGTGTCCATATTGAACATGTGCAGCTTGCTTCTTGTCATTCCTTCATAAGCAATACAACATAATAAGTATTGTCGAGTATTTCTATGGCACTGGGTCCTGTACGCACTCTAGCAATGATTTAAAATATACTAGAGTTATGTGTTTAGGCTATATACAGATTTGGGCCATTTTCAATGTTTATTTTTTTACATTTTTTCATTTACTCAATGTGTGTGTCTGGGTGTAGGGTTTCAAAAAGTCCACATCAGGCCCAATCTCTCTTTCTCTCTGTCTCTGTCTCTGTCTCTGTCTCTGTCTCTGTCTCTGTCTCTGTCTCTGTCTCTGTCTCTGTCTCTCTCTCTCTCTCTCTCTCTTTCTCTCCAGTCCTGTTTTTTAAAAAAGGTCAACTTCCTCAAGTTGACTCTGTAAATTTACTATGTGGGTTCAGTTTTTATCCCCCAAGCTACCATTTCCTCTTGACATCATTTTATATAAGGGATTCCATCTTTCTTCCTTTGTGTATCACCACCCACTCACCCTAGAGTGCAAACAACTTAGCATCCTCCCTGCCATTTATGAACTAGACTGCCCTTCTCACTGAGCACCTTGATACAGTCCAGTGCGCACTCACACAGTGGTCCAGCACACACTCTGGAATCAGTTGCTATAGGGAACAGACAGCCCCGCAATTAGCTGGCCACTCCTTCCTTTGTTAGGCCCTTTCCTCCTGATGGAACAAACTAGCTCCATGCCCCCCTGCCATGCACCCCTGAGAGTTTGCAGCTCAGGGGAGGCCTCAGGATATCTGGGAAGAAATGACCCTCCCCTTTTATGTTCACTCTGCTTTTATATGAGGAAGGCACCCTGCATCCGACTTGGCAGAAAAATATACTGGCGGACGGCAGCCCTAGTAACCATGGGGTTGCCAAACCATCATCAAGTCACATTCTCAGGTAATAGATCTTGTCCCATACACACTGTTTAAAAGAAAGAAAGAAAGAAAGAAAGAAAGAAAGAAAGAAAGAAAGAAAGAAAGAAAGAAAGAAAGAAAGAAAGAAAGAAAGAAAGAAAAGTGAAAGTCATTCAAACACCTGGCTCTAAGGACAAGCAGTTTTCCAAGTCCTTCAAAACTACTACTGTTGCTACCAATAGGACTAATATTGATAAAGTGTTGCAAGCACCAAGCTCTGGGAGCAGCTCCCTTATCACAGACACTGTAGATATGCCTTGATGACTTATCCCACCTTTGGAGGAAAAGACTGGAAGCTGGAAGAATTGATTTAAGTAGCCAAGGATAGGAAACAGTAAATGAAGCTGCTGGGATTAGAGCCCCGTAGGGTGTTTTCTTTTCCTCTTCTTCTTCTTCTTCTTCTTCTTCTTCTTCTTCTTCTTCTTCTTCTTCTTCTTCTTCTTCTTCTTCTTCTTCTTCTTCTTCTTCTTCTTCTTCTTCTTCTTTCTTCTTCTTTCTTTCTTCTTCTTTCTTTCTTCTTCTTTCTTTCTTCTTCTTTCTTTCTTCTTCTTTCTTTCTTCTTTCTTTCTTCTTCTTTCTTTCTTCTTCTTTCTTCTTCTTTCTTCTTCTTTCTTCTTCTTTCTTCTTTCTTCTTCTTTCTTCTTCTTTCTTCTTCTTTCTTCTTCTTTCTTCTTCTTTCTTCTTCTTTCTTCTTCTTTCTTCTTTCTTCTTCTTCTTCTTCTTTCTTTCCTTCTTCTTCTTCTTCTTCTTCTTCTTCTTCTTCTTCTTCTTCTTCTTCTTCTTCTTCTTCTTCTTCTTCTTCTTCTTCTTCCTCCTCCTCCTCCTCCTCCTCCTCCTCCTTCTTCTTTCTTCTTCTTCTTCTTCTTCTTCTTCTTCTTCTTCTTCTTCTTCTTCTTCTTCTTCTTCTTCTTCTTCTTCTTCTTCCTCTTCTCCTCCTCCTTCTGAATTAATTAACAGAATGGGGTATAGTACTTTCCCATAGGCCCTGTTGTATGTGCACTGCAAATGGTATCCACTGGTGAACCCAGCACCAGCCCCCTCTTGTCTCAAAAAACCAGGAGGGTAGAGTCTAGCTCCCTCCCTCTGCCCACAACATAGGAAGGAAAAATTTGACATATCAGAGGACCTTCTTGTCTTGTGTCATAAAGACCCAGGGTCCACTGGTTTAGATTGATGACTCTTCAATAGATGAACACATAAGAAAATCCACTAGACCCAATCTGATTGTCTCAGACATAGAGGAGCACTTGTGGAATCTGCTTTTGTAGTACCTCGTTAATTTTTTAATGTTCACCACTTGCACGGGGCTGAATGCCTCCCAGGGTGGGTGAAGATACTCAAGTTCCTTTCAAAGTGAGCTCTTTCTAAGTCACTTTGTATCCAAGTTATAAAGTTCATGTTGCAAAGCGTCACTGTGTTAAAATGGCTTGCTTCCATGTCTTTCAGAATCCATCACCCACTGGCAATTAGCCCTGTTTTGTCACGTGAAGTGGCATTATTTAGTGTGTTCCTGGACCTGATCCTATGGATAAAATGATGTCATTTATATTTTCTCCCTGCCATCTGCCTTCATACAGAGATAAAGCCAAGCAAAGAGGCTCTTCCCTGCTGTTACTTTCTTGGCCACAAGATGTTTAATTAAAAACAAAATGACCTTGTGTGTTGTCATTCCTCTCTTGAAGAAAAGCCATCTTGGTTCTTTTGGACTCAGATGGACAACAGGAAGAAAAAAGAAACCACATCATTACTTATAGTGACAGGGTTAAGGGTCACTGTGGGGATTCACTGAAGCTCTCTTCAGGAAAGGAGTGGAATGGAACTCACTTGCTGCCTTTCTCCTTTCTCCTAGTTCCAGAATGAACATTCACACCTTGGCTGATGGATGATGCATTGTTGCAAGCTAAAGGCTTGTACTCTTCCTCTTCCGGGTAACAGGATACTGTTTCTTTACTGGGCTCTGCTTACTTTGTTTCTCCATCAGTGCGGGAGGAGTCTATGAACTGCTGGAAGTATGGGAATCATTCATTTAAAGAATTAACCTACTAGAAGAGAAAGTGGGAAATAATCTTGAATGCATTGGTACAGGAGACAATTTCCTGGACAGAACATCAGTGACTTAGACTCTAAGATCAACAATTGATAAACGAGACCTCATGAAACTGAAACGCTTCGGTAAGGCAAAGGACTCTGTCAATAGGACAAAATGGCAACATACTGATTCAAACCATCACATAGACCCCCCAAGAGCAAAACTAGCTTAAAACCCACCAACATTGATACATTTTTCAGTCTCTTAGATCATAAGGGATTTGATGTTCCTGCCAGTAGAGCCATGAGGAAAGTCTCCCAAATACTCCAAGTGTTACATTCTTTCATAGCTAATGATCTGCCACCATTGCTGCACTGTATGTATGATACATCTATCTGTCACCATGGCTTCTACTTTCACAAGATGCCACCCTGGTTGGAAGACACCTTTGTGAGGCTGAAGATCAGGAGTGGACAATTATAAGTCTTATAGCAACTAGAGATGAACTGTCCACCAGCCAGCCCCATAAGGGGGTTCTAATCCAAATGGTGACCTTTCATGGTGTACTTGTCATATAGGTGCAGCTAGACTTGGGTTGAATAATTTCAGAAGAGACCATTCTGGAGGGGGGAGGCTTATCTCCTCAAATGGGTCACTTATAAAAGACTGGTAGTCACCTGGTTCCAATAACTCATGTCTTATAACTTGTTCTAGGTGAGGCTTCCATCCAAATGGGTCCATATCAGAGTTCTACTAGATTTTAATCATTTGGAAAGTCCCTTTTGCTTATAACACTATCTGCCCCATAACCAACATGCTATGAGTGTAGACTGAATCAATGGGACCTGGATTCAGCAGCAGTAGGTGACACAGATAGATAATCAGTAGCCCCATCAGACACTAGAAGGTCCCTGGGGGCAACACCTCAAGTCCATACAGATTTAGTATCATAGCACTCTGCTTGTGCTCACAGAACCTGTGCTTGAGAGAATAAAGGTGAGAGCTGAGAGCCAGGATGCAGGCAAGTTATTTGTCAGACAACTCTGGTCATAGGCATGGCTGCTATGTACTTGTTCTTTGATGGAAAGTCAGGTTACTTCAGTTTTGAGCCATAGTAGGGTCACAAGAAGACAGCATGGCTTTTTCATTCTCATTAACTATGTATAATCTTAACTCATCCAGAGCACCCTATCTGTTTGACCTGAGACTAAAAGAGAGTCTTTAGATCCACAGGTCTTTTCAAATGGTGCACACTGCCTCAGAGGCGAGCAGGAGGTGACCCTGGTGCACTTTGCAACCCACAGCTGGTTGTTGGAGGTCAGTAGTTTTTATTTTAGAGAAAAATGAGAATTGCTAGAAAAGTTGAGATATTCCAGGGGATCTCTATCCTGTACAGATAAGGAAAGATATAGACCATATATGCAAGTCATTCATAATCCACGCCTGTGTGCCTTCTGGTGTTTGTTGCTTTGCAGTTCACTACCTGAAAACAGGGACTGGACTGTAATAAAAATGGTTTTATGCCAGGGATGGGGGCGTACTGGCCCCGTTTTCACAGGCCTGTTACTGTTTAATGCAGGAGGCTCAGGCCCTTGGGTACCAATGCTAAGTAGCTTAAACGAGGACTGTGTAAATAAGGATAGGCTCAGATTTATTCAATTAGCTCCATTCCCTGGAGTTTTAGAATCTGTTTTACCTGCCCTTTCTCTGTGTCTCCCAAGCTGATGAACAGGAATGGATGAAATAATTCTCTCATGCTGTTCTCCCCCTTGGAAAGTGATTGACTTTCAAAGGTCGCTTTGTAGGTTCCTGCCTTAATTCTGCATTATCCTAACTAAACTCCTGGCTCCTCTAAATCCCTCTGTTCAGTTAGGGCTCAGTAAACCATGTGTTAAGTAAATGGAACAATCACAAAGCCTGCACTTCGTACTCTGGGGATAACTAGCTGCTACATGCTAGGCTCCAGACTCATTCTGCATTTTCCTTTCTGTTCCACTCCCATTTATCTCCACTGTCTGATACCAATTCCTCTCTAAACTCCAACCAGGACATTTCCTTTAGAAGTCTCTACATTCATTCCAGAATGTTCTCTTCTGCCTCCCTCTCCCGCCTTCTCTCCTGCCCTTCCTCCCTCCCTCCTTTCTCTAACTCCATTGTTTTCCTCTTATATTTCTCAGGTGGCTGTAGTAGGACTGACATATCAGAGAATTTAATCATCTAGCATGGGCTAGAGCTGTATTCAAATGAGCTTATTGAATAAATAGAAATGTTGGCCTATGCAATAAAATGCTGGCAGCCTTCAGAGAAATTTGGTTTTAGAGTGTGGCTCCTAAATGAATAATATAATTCATATAATATATAATACATACAATTATAATTATATATTACATATAATCATATGTATATACAAACTCAAAATACATTATATTACTCCCACCACTCCCCCCCTTTCTGGAGTTCTTTCTAATATAAGACATTCATTTAGAATGACACAGGTCAGTATTGATGGGAATTTGCCCATATGGAGTGGAGAGAGGGCATCTGGTATATGCAGGCCCCGAGCCAAGTCCTTGGCTTTTCACCTCAATGGTCAAAGCACAAAGCTGCTCATTCTGGGAGGGTGGGGATGCCTCTGGGTATAACACAATCTGTGTGAATGCGAATTTTCTTTGAACATCAAAAATTAATATGGACAAATAAGAATACGGAGAAACACAGTTGTAACCAAACAGAGATGAGAGAAAGCAATTAAAAAGACTACTCTTGTCCAACATGAAGAACTATAGAGTGCTCCAGAGAGTAGCCTCTCTTCTGCAAAGCTCAGCTGTGGATTAGATTTCTGGGCACTCTGGGAAGGCATGGGTCTGACCCCCTAATGACAGAAGTTTCAGTGAGTCCAGCTGAACTTAGCGCCATGTGTGAGTCATTGCTGTCTTCTGAGTTTTGCTGTCCTAAACACGAAAATTTCTCCTTCTAAAAAGCAAAGTGGATATATTCAGTTCTCTGTTGATTATCTACTGGAAATATTCATTTAAATGAGCTCTGAATTGGTACCCAGTTTCCCCCAACAAACATACAATTTTTGCATGTTACAATATAATTATTTTAACCTTCACTTGTTTAGTCACCTGGTTGGGGTCCTACATTACAGTAGCCACCGGAAGCCAACAGTATCACACTACAACTGTATGGCCTAAATCCTAGATCCCCAACCGAGACTGTCATCACTTCCTTGTGGTGACCTTGGCATGTTCCCTTGGGTCTTGGTTTCCCTAAGAGGAAAACAACACCTAGCAAGCTTTGAATAAAGATTGGGTATGTGCAATTTTGTGGTGCACTGGAAGTCGATGAGCTTTTCCATGACTGAACACTTACCTCTGACATCATGATATTTTAGAAAGAATGAACCAGTCACCTGCATGAGGAATTATTGAATAAAGGAATTTTCTCAAAAAAAACCCCAAACAAACCACTAGCTACAATAACAACTAATTGATCAATGAAAAAAGTTGTGAAGCCATGATGATTAGCACTGACAATTCAAAGTGACAGGATAGAGAAATACCTAGGAGACACACCACTTGGCACAGCTGTGAGAGATTCCCTGGATTGAGTTAGCCTCTGGAGATGGCTATAAAAGATTATCTGGGTTAGGTCAAGAGAGATGGGAAGATCCATCTTGTGGCCTATGGGGACACCACTATGTGGTGTGGATCCTGGACTGAACCAATAGGAAAATCAAACTAAACAGCAGAATGGCCTGCCTTCCACCTGCCTCCCAACTCCTGCCATGATGGACTGTACCCAGGAACTGTGAGCCAAAAAATGCCTTTTCCCCTGAGTTGCATTTGTCGGGGCATGACTTTGAGAAAAGAGATGGACACACGGATACTATCTGTAGCTATACTTCATAGTTAATATGACCCAGAGCTCTGAAGAACATGGACCAAGATCTGTTGCGAGAAAGAACTGGAGACAGAATCCAAACTTAGGTTCTGGATCCCAGGACCTTAACTCAGGGAATGCTGCCCTCTAATGGCGACCCCACACTGATCTTACTTGGGAAGTATTAGCAAACTATTTTGTCTGATTTCTTCCTCAAGAGAGATTCTCAAATGTTTTGCCATTTGGCTATCATGCTAGTTATTTTTGGTATATTTAACTTTCCTCTATTCCCTTTGATATTGAGAATTAGTGTTCACTCTCAAGAAAAGTCAGAGTGTGCGTTTTCTTTTCAGCAGCAGGGAAGGACTGAAGACGAGCAGAGACCCTGTGATTAAGGATCATGCCAGGAAGGGCTCCCTGTCCACATGATCTCTCTAATTGCTTCCTTCTGATTAAAATGCCCTTTAACACAGCCACCCAGGTTTGGCTCTAGCCATGTCTTTTGTCAGAATGCAAACACTCTGGGGATAGTTAAATGACTGTGGTAAAGACAGCCTGGCAGCAGCTTCTCTTCCCTCCCCTCATCTGATTTTCCTGTAATAAATTGATTTGTGAATAGACTCTAGCTGGGTACTGACTGAACGCTGGAGTCTTGGGAAAGCTTTGACATTGGGATGAATGTAAAAGAGAGGAAATGAAAGGAATATATTGGCTGTGCTCAGGGGTAAATGAGACTCTGCATTACTCATTAATAAAGAGGTGCTGTATAGATTCTTTCCCAGGGGGCATCTTTGGCAATAGCAGACTTGAAGTGAGTTTGAGTTCACGCTCATGTCATAAGGGGACAGTAGAAATGCTGGTGAGAAGCAGGGTCCTTCCCTTGAATTTGACTAGCTCAGTGAAGAGGATGGTTAACCACCTGGCTGTGCGAACAGAAGCTCAGAAGTCATTCTGGTCAACATCTCTTTCAGCTTTTCCCAAATCTGGGTGGTTGCCCTAAATATCACAGCCTGGGACATCTCTTTGAACTCTAGTCTTCATCACAGCCTAAACCCAGCTTCTCATCCTCTGCCCTTCTACAGGTTCTCCTTGTTGTGTCTCAAACCCTGGGGCAAGTGGCAGAGGTGCCTATTTAACACAACAAACAGACCTAGCTGATGGGTTCTCCCAGCATCCTCCGGTCCCTACATGTTACAGGGCATGGCTGGCATACCTCATGCTCTACCCTTAACTCTCCAGCCCAGTGCCTTCAGTGGTTATTCCCTAGAAAATCCAGCTGTCTTGGTTACCTGCTCTCTTTTGGTCTACCCTTTACCCTCCTGACCTGGCTGGTCTGGTTCTTCCCCCTCTCCTCCCCTGTCTCGTCACAAGGCTCAGAGTCTTGTCCACTCTGGACTTTCCCATGTGTCTGTTGTATATAGTTTTGTGCTGCCCACCTTTGTTCTGGGAAGTGGCTGCACTACCAGCTCCCACCTGGCTTCCTTTGAATCCACTGATAAAAGACACACACACAGTTGTTCACTTTTAACTTGCCTTCTTGGGACAATTGCTGGGCACTACTATCTCCCACCTAGAAAATGTGCCCTTATTATTACTCTTAGCTTTGTACCTCCCACCTGTCATAACTTAGTTGGTCAGTGGCATCTAGTCTGTGCTAAATGCCCCTGACCACCCACTTATAGGAGCAGCCTGAATGAGATCTCACATGGCTGGTCAATGTTTCTTCTTTAGATGCATCACAAACTCTTTGTCTCTCTTCCCTTGCATCTCTCTGCTTGCCCCAGGGACCCAGAAGTCCTGCTTATACTTTTAGCTCAGCAATTGACCCACGGATTTCTTTACTGACAGATCAAGAACCAATTGGGGAACAGGACCTTAATATCAAAAACTGCCCCTACAGATGTCTCTGCCTCTGTCTATATTCTCTTCCTTTTATCTACAATAAACTTTCTCTTCTACAATACCTAGCAGCAGTCTCTGTCTTTCCTTTTTCTTTTTTCTTCCTTTTAAAAAAATCCACTGCTCATATTCACTCATCTAAACCAGATGGCCACCCTGTATCTACCTGATTGCATCGTCCCATCCACTCAACCCTATTCAAATTGGAGGATTCCTAAGCATCCTACTAAGCTGTGCATGACGACAGACTCTAACCAACTTCACCACACTATCCATCTATGAATGTGTTCTCCTCTTCTCTGTGTCTGACACATCTGTGCTCTTTATCCCAGCTCACACCTATAGCGGATTAGCATGTGGTTCCTCTCTTCACTGTGTCTTGTATCCACACCATTGCTACACACTACCTTAGTGCTGTTCTGAGTGCACATAGTCCCTGAGCTCAATTCTCCAAGTGGCTTACTTTGGTCAGTAAAATTAAATGAGATTCAAAGTCCAGAAGAAAGAAGCTTTGCATGACTCCTTTGTGCCCTTAAACCTCTCCCATCAAAAAGCATCATATGCTTTTTGGTCCAGGAAAAGGGACAAAGGACACAAGGATCTGAACTGCTCAGCTGAGCCCAGCACAGACCATATAAGCAAACCTCTGTGGACCCACAGGCCTACAGGAAATAGCCACTAGAATTTCAACATTTGGGGCATGATTCGTGATGTTGTAATAGCAAACAGATATACTAGACACAATAATTTGCATTTTCCTCTACTTCGGTTTCTATATGTGGGCTGATGTCATGTTGACTGGGACAAATAGGTGTCACAGTCCCCTTCCCTCCTCTGGGATTTTTCCAAATGAAGTAGGGGCTTTCTTGCCAATCTGATTAATCAAGTGGGTAAAATTAGGCACAGAGCTGTTCTTTCCTTTCACAGAAACTATCCCCAGCTAGGAAGGCAAAACAGTGGGGGCCATGCTTCAAGCTGAGAGCTGGCTGCCCACTTCCTCTGTAATTGTAGGTGAGGCCACAGTTGTCATAGGAGGCAGTGGGTTATTTTCTTCTCTTTCCTTTCTCTCTTTTTCTCTCTTTCTCTCTCTCTCTCTCTTTCTTTCTTAAAGGTCTTGCTTGTTTAAATGGAACTTCCTGTTCTTTTATCCCCAGTCTTTTGAATTTCCTTTTGAAAGGCTGGTGAATATTTTTGGCCATTCTATTTCCTCTACCAGATAAAACCAGTACTAAATAGATGCTAATTAAGTCATAGGGCCAACATACTGACAATTCAAAACAAAAGCCATGAGCTCTTGGGACTGTTACACCCTGTCCCCTACAAGTAGGGACTCTTGTCCCTGCACTTGTCATGCCCTCTTAAAGGGCACTCCGAAAGTGGAGATTTTTGTAGCCACAAATGTAGAGCAATTGTTTTTGTTTGGTTTGGCTTTTGAAAGTGTAGCAACAGGCTCGCTCCTGAGAACATGAATGAAGGTGTAAACCTGAAGAGCTAATAGCCATCACAGCTCGGTAATGAAAAGATGCATACATATCTGGAGTGATGTGGCTCTTCACCCTGAAAGAGAGTTTAAAAATAATTGGTTCAGTCTTGCTCTGACTTGTCCAGAATTCCAAAGCAGATACAGTGAGGAGAGTAATTTCACTCTTGAAGCTAAAACGCTCTGGATTAGTTTAAGGGTAAAGTTGGGTTGGGGAATAAGAACTTTGAATAATGAATTCTTTCTCCTCCTTTAAATCAGACACCAAAGTATCTTAAAGTGGTGTCTATTTGCAAGAGGACCATTCATTGCTATACTGTGCCTTAAAGACCATTGGTGGCCTTACTTAAACTGTCTTCAAGGGCACAGGAGAGAATGAGCTAGAGTCAATCTGTTTCCCTTCTTTCTGAAATGCTGCCATTTTACCAGAGTGGTTAGTGCTATTAAA
Organism: Mus caroli; assembly: GCF_978045245.1. Lineage (NCBI taxonomy): Eukaryota > Metazoa > Chordata > Mammalia > Rodentia > Muridae > Mus > Mus caroli. Next base: position 95,628,575 of record NW_028227264.1, read on the forward strand.
AGTTACATGTATTCTGACATCTTCCTGTGCTATCTCCCATGGTAGGGCCTCCTGTCTTTGGATGTTGGGATAACTCTGTGGTCTTTTTGGTTATAAAGCAGAGGCTTTACCTGAGAATCTTTAGGTGTTGTATGGTAAGGCTGGGCAATGTGGCTCTTTCCTCCCTGGGAGGAATACCTGACTGCTGGGCTGATGGGCAGCAATGTCATCCTCTTTACTTGGCTTTGCTTGTGGCCAGATTGTGTTGGCTGTATTGATGGCTCCTTCAGGATTTGAAGGCAACCATGTTTGGGGTCGCAAGGGTGACAGTTAGTGAAAAGAATCTTTTGGACTTCTAGGTAGACTCTTGGGATGGCAACTTGAGGAGTCTGCAGGATCCCTCCAGCTTCCTCTGATGGGCATGTTCAAGGAGTCTTTTTGCTGAAGCAATGAGTGTGAGACCTCCCACTCACTACCTCTCTATCTTCTCAGAGTAGGAAAGGTGAACATACCAACAGAGGCTTGCTGGTCAAACTGGAGAAGGTTCCCCTGACTCTCAAAATTTTGATAGGTACTAGGGTGGATGTGGGGGCGGCTGTGCCTCTGCGTAGGGAGGTTCTATTCTTCCCACGAGGCTAGGAGGACCTATTTCTGGAAGCTTTCAGAAGACACTGTCCAAGTTGCTATTCTCTAGATCACAGGTTATTTCCTTGGTATTCAAATGCTATCCATCCCATGGCTTTCCTTTGTCTTTCTCCAAGTGGGAATTACCAGCAGGTTGTTGCATTTTCAGGGAGGAGCAGCTGGGAAGACTGAAGTGAGAAAAGGTGTCTTGAAATGTCAAAGGGAAGCTTATAATTCAGAGGAAGCAGGGAGAGCTCAATTTTCATCAGTGCCCTTGACATTTTGAAGATAATTTAGTCATGTGACTTTGGTATAGTGAACAGCATGTTAAGTCCATCTAGAATGGTAAGCTGACACCCACTTACCATCTACTTACTATTCCCAAACAAAAGACCTTCAAATATGTTGGTAAATTAAGAAACTCCAAAGCCACATAGCTAATCTCCTTGTGATGATTCTATTTGAAGAGAATCAAACTCGCACTAGGGTCGGGTCTCCTCATATCGTGTTTGTTTGCATGTGTTCATGCAAATATGCATGTGTTTAGTGCATTCTGGGGATTTTTGATGGGGAAAACAAAGTCCCTTTCTTTAACGTTTAAATAGTGAGGTGTGCTTACAAAGGTAACTGATGTGAACCATGCATAGCGACACACAGGAGTAATATAGACTCACAGCCACCCTGGGATACATCAGAAAGACCCTAAAAGACATCTTTAAAAAAAATAAAATGACCGCAAAAAGAAAACTCCAGGCCTTGTTAGGTGCCCTGTTTCTCTTGACGACTAGTGTTCTTTAGGATTTGCACATGCGGAGTTCCCGTTCCACAAATCCTTTCTCCTGCTTCAGTCAGGCTGATTCTGCCATGTGGCCACTTGACTCATAGGAATGTGGAAGTGAGCCGTGGCATTGGGGTGGTGCCAGTTCCCACCCATCCAGCCAATGGCCGCATCAAAGTCAGTTCTTGATGATTCACAGAGATGGAACTCTGGAATAGGTGCTAACACCGTCTCCCCTTGCCATCGGAAACTGGAGGGTGGATGTAGGCCCCGTGTGGGTTGTTTGTGGATGAGCATCAGCAGTTAACCACTCATTCTGAGATGCTCAGTAAATTCAGTGCCGCCATCTGGAACCCTCTGGAAGCCCATGTGGTGGACAGGACGGATTAATCATTCATGTTTTAGTACAATATAATTTTAATTTCATCAGTAGCACTCTTTAGCACCTTTTCAGAATATTATTTACTTCCTTGGCTTAATAATAGTGAATACTGAAAGTCAAAAAAACGTTTTTTATGACTTGACCTTATAATGCTTACGGTTCAGCACTGCCTGAAATGCTGTGGCTATGACTATGCTAGTTGTAGTTCTCTGGAGGACTACATGTTTCCATTGTGTTATAACCATAACTGCCTCACACTAAAGGGCCCCACACCAAAACACAACTCCTCCCCCCTTTTCTATCTCAGTGTTCTGTGTGCCTGTCCATTTTAAGCCCTTGTTTCCTTTTGTTTCATCTGATCACCATCAAACATCAAAGTCCAATAACTATGTAGCAAGAAGTAATAGGCTCTTAGGTTTATTCTGATCTACAAAGAGGGGGAATCTGGTGTTATGACATTGCCACAGCAGTATGATGATATTGACTCTGGGAACTTCATAATCTCTCCCTTTACTCTGACTCTTATTTGGTTAAAGGTCAAATGACGCGAGCAGGTATAGGAGCACTGTTTAAAGAGAGCTGCTGAGTTATCAACCAAAGTCAGCTCAATCCATACTTACAGAGAACTCTGAAATTATGCCGGGGTTTGCCATAAGTTTTAGAGTTAGGGGCTCAAACATGGTAGAACTTCACATGTCACAACAGGATGCATGAGGTGCCTTTCCTAAAGGGTGAAGGGAACACTTAATGAAGGTGGTGCTATCCTGCTTTTGAGACTGTGTCTTTTCTGGTTGCTAGTCTAGAGACTAATTTTACCTTCCCTGGAGAAAAATTGAAAAAAAAAAAAACCCAAAACCAACCATCTATTTTGATCATTGACAGATGAGCCTGTTATAACATTTCAGATCCTGAGCCTCCTGCTGGGATTTCCGGAGAGGCTGGTTCATCCTTTCTAAACAAACAAAAGGCTGGGCTGACGACTGAATTCTAGGTACTTTCCATGTGTGCACACACCCAAGGATTTTGTTACTCTTCTCCTTTAGAGGATTTCTCAGGTTCTAGGCAACAATTGTAACTGTGAGCTTTTCTAACCAGCCTCTTTGCTCCCCCCAAATAATAACTCTGAGACTTCTTATAAAATGCTTAGGCCAAAAGCTTTAGCTGTTTTCTACTAGCTCATAATTCAATTATCCTGTTTAAACTAGTCTAAGTCATACCACATGGCTACCTCTCCTTCAGTTTTGTGCTACATAGTGTCTTCCTTAGAGTTCCCTGTGAAACCTCCTGTGCCTGACTGTATCCCAGAAATCTTCTCTTTGTACCGCAACTTCCACCTCTATTTCCTGCCTAATCTAATAGGCAACAGCATTTTACTGACAGGTGATGCTTCCACACATTGCACACGAGATTCTTTCTACACCAATGATGTTATGAAGATCCAGAAAGCTTACATGGGCTCCTATGCTATAACCGCATCAAAATTCTCAGCCTGGGACTTAACCTTCTGCCATTTTAGCTTTAGGACAAGGCTTTGAAGATTGCAGCCATCATTCGACACAGGCATAGAGCTGCTAGTAGGAGGTTATTCAAGCCAATAGGATTTAAAATTCATTAACTGCTAGATATTGAACAATGTCTTAAATATTGGAACTGTGGTAGTAATAAGGGCACACAGGCCAAGGTGATAGTCACAGCACAGGACTCCCTGAAAAATTGGAGAGTCTTTGGATATAGTAGGGCTCTTGGGGTTGCTTGGAGGAAGGGCTCAAGCTGTCAAACAGATTAAGTTAGCTCTGCTTCCAGACTCACTGCTAACTTGGGGTGTGACCTTAGAACAGATCATTTCAGGCCATGTTGTTTACTTCTGAGCTGCCTCTATAAGAAAAGCATCAGAAAGCTATAGTGTTATAGCAAAAGTTAATTGAGATAACCACCATAGCTCCTATGAGGCCCCTTCCCTCTATGGAGCTGCTAGAGTCAAACTGAACAATAAGCCAGCATTTGCTGTCTCTCCTGCGTTCTCTACAAGATTGGCTCAGTGTGGGCTCATTATTCAGAAGAGTCACCAACTTTAACTCCCAGGTTTAAGAACCATGCAAATATCCTGGTGTTGTAAACACCAAGGACCTCAGCCCTTGGGAGTTAAAGGCAGATGTATAAGGGGTTTAGGGCCATCCTCCACTATATATCAAGTTTGAGGCCAGCCTGAGCTATAGATTCTGTGTCTAAAACACAACAAAAATCCAACAAACACACTCACCTTGTTGGGGAAGAAAACCACTGTAGTGGGTACTAAGTTACTCAGACTAGTGATTCACCAGTTCCATTGGACCAAGAAAGACCAGCTAGATTGGACCATATAGAGTGAACTGGACCTCAACCAACAGAAATGCAAGAGGGGGTCCAGGAAGGAGTGAAGATCTTAGTACCTTTGGGATGGTCTGCCTCTGAACATGACATTGTCATGACATGTCTGAGTTAGGGCCTCACCAGCCTCAGGGTGAGCATAAACGTACTTTCAGCTGACTGGCTAGAGCTTGGCAGCTGGCTCTCCACCAGTGAAATGGACCCTCCTGCTGAGCCTTAACAACCTGGTTAGAGCTGAGGAAGGAACTGGCTTTACCCCTCCTTAGAGACCTTCTAGATATTGTTTACAAAAAAGGCAAACCCAGAAGTAGCTCCAGCCTGTAAAATGCTTCAAGAAAGGTCGGTTTATTTGCTTTTACTGAACAATGGCATTTCTAACGCAGAAATGATGCAAAGGGCTTCCTACCTCCCCCAGCAACCTCCATGGGGCCCTCTAGGCTCCTCTTCTGCTTATTTTCTTCAAAGCTGTTGAAATCATTCCTTAGGACTTTACTATACCCTCTTAAATTTTGGGGAGGTTGAGTTATTTTATTGATAGTATGATTTGGTACCATTGAGTAATAGAATGAAGGATCATTGTCTTAATTTGTGAGCACTGACTTTCAAGGAATTAAAATACAAACACATCTCTTAGAATTCTTATTAGATCACACTCTGAGTATTTGCTTGTTGCCTATGCAGATTTTGGAAATGTGTGAAGCATAAAAAAATTAGATTATTCATAAAAACAAATTCAGATTAATTTTGACCCAGGTCAGTTTACTCTCTATTTAGACACCAAGTGGTGGTCCCATTCTAATCCCTGAGGTCACCAGTTGTGTGTGTGTGTGTGTGTGTGTGTGTGTGTGTGTGTGTGTGTGTGTGTGCGTGTGCGTGTGTGTGTGTGTGTGTGTGTAAGCAAAGGCTGCAGGACAATGGAGGTCTCTTGTTCCTCTGGAACTGTTCATCTTGATATTTTGAGACAGTGTCTCTCATTGGCCTGGAACTTTTCAAATATGCCAGGCTGGCCAGTGAGCCCCAAGGACACTCATCCACACCATGCTTGGCTTGTATTTTCTCAGCATCAGTTCTGACGGTTGAACTCTCAGTTGCTTACTATGCAAGTACTTTGATGGCTGATATAGCCAGGTATCACCATAGAGATGACAAACTCATTGGAGACTAATGAGTCACCACAGCACACCAGAGCTCAGAACTCCTGGATTAACTGGGATTCTCCTGCCTCAGTTTCTATGTAACTGGGTCTAGATGTGTCATCCCTGTGCCTAGCTCAAACATTCTAACCAATAACTTACTAAAACACTCACTGGAACTATGAGAAGCACTTATTGTGAAGTGTTTGTGGCTCAGTGGTTCTCAAATTAGAGTTCCACTAAACATCTCCAGTGGAGTCAGGTTTCTGTGTATTAATAAGCCTAGCATGCTTTTCTTAATTGGGTCAAAATCTGAGAACCACACCCCAAGGAGGAAAACAACTAAGTTATTAATTGCTGCCTTGTCGAAATCCCAGTATTAGTTTCTGATTCTCTCCCATCCGTGTTAGTAGTAGAACATCTACTTTGTACTTTGAAAACTGATTTGATCGCCTTACCTTACTTCATGGCCACCACTGCCCCCTACCGAGCCTAGTGTGGAGTATCAAGGACTATTGTTTTTGCTAACTAACAGAACTGGCACAAAGTGGTCTGAGCTCATGCCTAGGCTCTCTAGAATTGAATGGCTTCATGTAGGGAAGAAAGGAAGATGAATAAAGTTCTGCAGCTTTGGGTGTGTGAAAGGAAGGTCATACTTCATTTGGTAGTGCTCTCACGCTCTCACACAGGATTGTAAAACTGATTCTCCTGGGGATAATGGTAATGGGATGCTTGCTGTCAATGCAAACAAACAAACAAACAAACAAACAAACAAACAGCTCAATCTTCAGTTGTAACTTAAGAAAATTAAAAGGTTAGAACAAAGCCACAAAGAATGATAAAGAGGAAAATAGTGCCTTCTCTACATGATTTGTCAAGAAGACTGGACCAAGGAAATCTGTAGGGACAAGGAAAAGGCACCCAGGAGGAAACACAATTCCAGGGCCAGCTTCTTCATGAAGAGCTTGAGGAACCACACCGACCATGGCAGGACTCCTGCATCTCTCCATGTGATCCACTGACGAACAAGATTCTCTCCATCCTGCAGAGGAAGAAACTTGCTCTAGCATATTGCTCAGCTCTCTGGTTTCTCGTCTGGAATGTTTTGGTTTGGCTGGCAAGCTGTATTCTTATAACGAATAAGGAGTTCCAAGGCCAGAAGCTTGGAGAGGTGATTGATCTATACGGTTCCCTAGATTGTTGGAAAAGGTCAACTCTACATTAAAAACCAGGACAAACTTGTTAAGAATCGGGTGGTAGGATCTTCTTAAGAATGTTGAGGCTGGCCACACTGCATTCACTTGTCCCTACTTCCACATAGACCAAAGATCTGGTTGGGGACAGGCTTCTGGGTTCAGCTATGACATGCAGTATCCAGTCCATCGCTGTTTCTACCCCTCCTCAGGGTCTCCCCAACACGAGATAAACTTGTTACACTTAGTACAAGTGTAGAGTTTTATTTGCTTTAACAGCACTATAAATAATTAGCCTTTTATTGGCAACAAGCTCAATGTTCTATCAATAGAAGAGCCATCACTGACAGACAAATGCTTTGACATTGTTCCTAGGATGGTTGGTATTCAACTGAGAAAATAAAGGGCTGTCCTGTTCCCAATAGTGCTACACAATAAAAGTCAAGCTATAGGATTTTATTTTCACAAATGCCAGAAACAGGCAGAAAGGATGAACAGAAATACATATTGTTTCTGATGCAATCTACAGTTGTTGTACGCAGTTATCTTTAAACGTTATGACTCATCCACTGCTTGATGTTAGTTCTTACTTTCTTTGCCAGCTAGAGTATTTCTTAGGTTGTCATTTAAAGAATTCTAATGATCAGACATTGGTTGTGCCAGGCCTTCCAAAGCACGCTCGTAATGATCAGTGTGCATGGCTGGTTCTAGAACATTAGGCAGTTAAATAGCCATTTGTAGTTTATTGGTCTTGTTTCTTTCAGTGGGTGTCACCGTAATCAGCTGCTCCACATTTTGATCAACCTTTTGTGCAAGGTTAAATTCTTAGGGGCAACCTAATTAACCAAGGAACGACTCCACGGGGCTCATTTCTACTGTTTGAAAAAAATCAATAGTATACATTTTTATTAAAAAAGGTCCCTTTTTAAAGATGAAGTATATTTTGACTTTAATATCTGAAAAAGGTTTTCCTGCCCTCTTTTTAAAAAAAAATGGTGTAGGGAGATTGACAAAGGTCAGTCGTGTCTCGAAAGGGCTCATTATGAGGGGTGTGGAGGGTATACTAAAGACAGCAGCATTATTTCTCAGGGTACTGGTATTTAACTCAGGGGCTTATGTGTAAAGAGCAGACACTCTACCACTGAGCCACACTCCCAGTCCTAGAGAATACTACTTATGAAAATGAAAAAATAATTTAAATAACATTGTACAAATTCTTCTGGCACTTAATACATCATAGGAGTTCCTTGATACAATTAAATGTATTTACAATTGAGAGCTGGATTCTATCCCAAACACAAGATTACAATTATCTAATCATGCCTCTATTGATATCATGATTACCTAATTTATAGAAACACATTCCCAAGTGATTTTCACCCATTCTTCTCTTGCTAGATGTATTCTTTCTCTTTAAGTTTAGGCAGGTCTAATTTCCCTTCCTCTTCCTTCAATACAGAACCATGCCTTGAAAAGCATTACCATTCTGGTTATAGGTGATCATTTAGAAGCTGACGCCCTTCCCAATTTGGGGCGGGGGCAATCAAAGTTTTCACTGATATCTGGAGAAGCAGGTGCCCTTTCTGTTTGACCACATGCTATCAGATGATGTCCAGCAGAGCTTACACATGTGTGACCACAGAGGAGCACCAAGTGAAGTTGACGTGAAAGAAGCAGAACACATGGATGCTGAAACCCATTTCTCCCAGGTGTGTAACATATTCTCCATGGTGTATGCGTGTGTGTGTGTGTGTGTGTGTGTGTGTGTGTGTGTGCACGTGTGTCTGTATATGTGTGTCTCTGGATGCATCTGTGCATGAACTCATGCATGTAAAGGCCAGAGGCAGCTGTTGGGCATCTTCCTTTATCCCTCTCTACATTATATTCTCCAGACAGGGTCCTTCACTGAACCCAAACACACTGATTGTCTCAGCCAACTGGCCAATGAGATCCAAGGATTCACTTGTCTCTTCTTTCCTGCCTAGTGATTCAGTGTTAGGGTCATAGATGTGTGTGAGCAAGTCAGGCTTTTTTATGTAGCTGCTGGGGATCTGAACTCAGGTCCTCATGCTTTCATTGTAGATGCTCTACCCACTGAGATATCTCTCCCAACCCCAAACCTTCCCTTTAAAACCAGTGTCAAATATGTTTCTACACCAGTAGCCAAGAGTCATCATTAATGCCGGAAATTAAGTGCAGTAAAAAAGAAATGGAAATGTTTAGCTTGTAGAAGAGGCAACGAGAGGGGGATGAGAACCATTTTCCTACATTTAAACAGTTATTTTAGGGAATTCTAGTAGTATCCTTCTCTTGAATAGCTTAGCCTGGAGTTAGGCTTTAATTTAGAGGCAGGTAGATTTTACAGATGCTTTCCACACTGTAGGATATACATGGCTTGCCACAGTCAGGTACCTTATGAGTGGGGCTCGGTCACTAGTTCTCAAGTAACTAAAGCATAAATAGTGAAGGGAAGGGATTCGTATCAGAAAATGAAGTTCCCCTAACTTGCGTACAGATTCCTTAATAAGTCTAGGGTATTGACATCTCTAAGAGAAAAGAGATCGCTAAGAGGGAGACTGGGCGGAAGAAACTGGAGAGTTTCTGACCACTGAAGAAGTAGGTGTGTAGGTGTGTGTGTGTGTGTGTGTGTGTGTGTGTGTGTGTATTTTATGAGGCTGGGTGTATTTGAATGAAAATGGCTGCATAGGCCCATAAGGAGAGGCACTATTAGAAGGTGTGGCCTTGTTGGAGTAGGTGTGGCCTTGTTGGAGGAAGTATGTCACTAGGAGTAGGCTTTGTGGTTTTAAATGTTAAAGTCAGACCCAGTGTTACTCTCTCTTCCTCTAGCTGCTGATCCAGATATAAAACTCTTCTCTTCTTCTCCAGCACTATGTCTCCTGCACACTGCTATGCTTCGTGCCATGGCAATAATGAACTAAACCTCTGAATGATAAGCCAGCCCCAGCTAAATGCTTTCCTTATAAAAGTTGCCATGGTCAGGGTGTCCCTTCACAGCAATAGATACCCTAACTAAGACACTGGGTCTCAGTATGTAGTCCATTCTAACCCAGAGCCTGTCATTCTCCTGCCTCAGCATTAAAATTTAATATAAATTATGAATTACAGATATTGTTAATGAAGGGGAAGCAGCACACGGCACTTTGTGATTATCTGTTATTGACATTGTTCCAGCTTCACTCTCTCTTCTCCACCGATTCCACACCAATGGTCCACGTGTCTGTGACCTTTGCTCTGTATTCCCAGCTCCACCTTCTTGAACTTCAGGGCTTTAGCTTGGAAATTTTCATTGGCCTGTCTTTGATTTTCCTAATTCTGTCTTTGACCTCAGTCTTATCTGATGGGTCTTAAGGTTAAATATCCAATTATTTCTATTGTACGTCTAGAATTTATAAATTTTTATGTAAAGTCTAACTCCATGTTAAGACTTTTTCTTTTATTTTTTTTCTGATTTTGTAGTGAACTTTTTCTGAACATGCACATTGTATGTTCTTGCCTTTTCCTGTTTTGGCAGCTTGGTTGGAGGACTAACAACCTCAATCCTGTATGTATTCGTATGTACAGTTTTCCCTGCCTAAATTCAGTCTCTCTCTTTTGTCAGCTATCTGAAAGATAATATGTTTATTACAAAACACGCACTCTAGTGGCATTTTGAATAAGAGACAGGGAGTATTCATTGTCTTTTCAGACTACCCTTGTCTCACACATTCTCAGAACTCAGAAATGCTTTTTGGGAAAAATGAGTCGGGCTTCTGATCTGTCCTGGATAGTTTCATGTCAGCCTGACATGAGATAGAGCCATTTAGGAACTGGGAACCTCAATTGAGAAAGCGGTCAAATGAACGGAAATGTTTCTTCTCTCTCTTTCTACACATTTCCCCTAGGTTCTGCGATGCAGTTTGATTTCACGGCTTCTCAGCCACATGTGTCTAATTAGGAGGCCCAGGATGGTGCTACGCATTGCTGATGATCTATCTGTATGCTTTCCCTCTTCTTTAATTTTAGCCCCAGGAAGTTTTAACTCCCATGATTCTTTCTTCTTCCCTGTGGCCTCTGCTTGCAACAGAATTAGTCCCAAGAGTTCCCTACACAGTAGAGACAAAAGAAACTCACAGAAAAATGCAGAGATGACAGGAACTGTTGATCCCAGTACAAGCATCCCAGGGGGAATACATCTTTTAGACGATGTCAGAAAATTGAAAAAACAAACAAAACAACAAACTGAAACCAAACCACAACAACAACAAAAAACCCGACAAGACAGATAAGGAGCCACCATTCCAAATACCTTCATTTTTCAGTTTCAGAACACAGTCCAGAAGAATTAAAATGACTTGACCAAGATTATTTATCTTTTAGGGATCCTAAGATAAGGCTGGAACATCCTGGTGTAAAAAATCCAGAAACCTCATCTTCTGTTTCAAAGCTCTTTCTAAAGTCCATGCTGGAGGCCCTCCTTGTCACCACTCCAAGCGAGGCTAAGGAGGGTTCCTTCACTGACAAATACTCCAGGAACCCTCATTTTCAACTCCCTGAAGCCAAGATGAGACCCACAAAACCTTATAACCATCAGGTGTGATGCTGGAGGCCTGAGTGTTGATGTTTGTACCAGATGCAAATATTTAAAAATAATTTTACATCATGTGGAAGTGTAAATGAATTATTTATTCTAGCTAACCCATATAAAAGACACAAAATCCTGGTATTTTTTTTTTTTTTTTTTTTTTTTTTTACAAGCTGTAAGCCCAGATAGGGCAGGTTGTGAGCTATTCTAACTTACATCCCAGTCATATGTCCCTTGTTACTTGCAGTTTGAGTCTCTCAGGGTTATTTCTTCTCCATCAGTCTGTCCTGGGGGAAACATTTCACTCAGGCTTGTGCTCCTGGTCCTTGCTGTTTAACGGAGACATCCTGTTCTCGACATCTTCCTCCGACTTCCTCTTCCTCCTCTTTCTCTCCTTGTGACCTCTACCTGTTAACTCCAGCCCAATGACTGAAACTCCTTCTCTCTATTCTCCCTAGTAATTGGCTGTAGCCACTTTTATTTAACCAATAGCCTTAAGATGGGGAGCAATGTTTACACAATAAAGGCTGGTGTGCAGGGGAATTTGCTTGTCTTGTGGCAACCAGATCTTGTGGTATAGACTTTAGCATTTGAATAGACAGCATCAAACCAACTCTCAACATGGAAGTTTGAGCAAAAGGGGCCTTTCTAATCAAGCCTTGGGACTGTTGTTGTAGTCTCCAGTCATGAGTGAGTCACTGGTACCCGCTGGGAGACACAGTGCATAAGGTACAATCCCAAAGAAGGCTTAATGATTTACAAAGACAACACTGTACACTAACAAGAACAGGAATTCTAATTGAAATCTAACAATAGCAAGAAAAAGAAGTTCAGAGAAAGGTAAAATTAACTCTCCAGAGGTGGCCAGACAGCATTTCTGACAAATATTTCACAGTCAGAAAAGCCCAGATTTCTGTTAAAAATTTTCCATTTGTGTGAACATTTTCACGATGGGTGATCTTGACCCTCTGGTGTAATGTTACAATAAGCTGACATGGGCAGAGGGGTGTGTCACTGGCTTTCTATTGCTTGTGTAAGCTGACTGTAGTACTTGCATAAGATTCAACAGAGAATGTTCTATAGGCATCATGAGAACTGCATATGGAATGGAAACACACACACACAAACATGCACACATTTATTCACCCCAGAAATTTACCAGGCAGTGTAAATGTAGTAGGACATTCTCGAATAAAAATCACAATGGCAGGGAAATAGCTGTTAAATTAAAAAAGAAAAAAAAAAAGACATGTTCCTATATTTTAAGCTTAATTCAAGACTACTAAATTTACATACTGTTAATCAAGCATGTAAGTAGTAACATTTATAAAGATCTTTTATATAGTTAAGTTTCTTTTTCTTAATCAACACTTAATGCAAATGTATGTGGTAGTTAATAAAACTTGATTACTTCCTGTAAGCACTTATTGACTCTATAGAAGTATCTTCTGGATGAGAAGAAATTGATAGGATATTTGCAGTCTCAGTTGTTGATGTTTATTGACTGATAACTAATTTTTGTGAAGATGTTAGAAAAGTTTAAAGTAGGACCGTTAATTTTTCAAACTTCTCTTATTATGAACAAAGGAAAGTATTTATGTAGCACATACTTCAAAGGTTATTATAATACCAAAATTTGGGAGAAGCCGGGGGGCCAAGAATATGGGATGGCTAAGTGAACTCTATACATACACATTTGAATATATAACATTGCACTAAATGGCCATGTTTGTTATATAACATTTATGGGAAATCATAGGTCATAAGTTTGCTTATATTTTGAATAGTTGGAAAGGAACCAATTATTTGCTTAATTGTCACTATGCTTCCATTTGAGTAGAAGCTCAAAAAGTTTATGTTATTGAGATCTTAAGCTCAGAAGAAATTATTTGAAAGTGTGAAATGACCAAGACTAACCTGAAGATGGGATTTTTTTGGGGGGGGGTCTGGAGAGCATTTTATTTATTTATTTATTTATTTATTTATTTATTTATATTTTAAAAGGTTTTCTTTTTTATTTTATTTTATTTTTTTAAATATTTTTATTACGTATTTTCCTCAATTACATTTCCAATGCTATCCCAAAAGTCCCCCATACCCTCCCCCCAACTCCCCTACCCACCCATTCCCACTCTTTGGCCCTGGCGTTCCCCTGTACTGGGGCATATAAAGTTTGCATGTCCAATGGGCCTCTCTTTCCAGTGATGGCCAGCTAGGCCATCTTTTGATACATATGCAGCTAGAGTCAAGAGCTCCGGGGTACTGGTTAGTTCATAATGTTGTTGCACCTACAGGGTTGCAGATCTCTTTAGCTCCTTGGGTACTTTCTCTAGCTCCTCCATTGGGGGCCCTGTGATCCATCCAATAGCTGATTGTGAGCAGAGGAATGGATAAAAAAAAAAAACTGTGGTACATTTGCACAATGGAGTGCGACTCAGCTATTAAAAGGAATGAATTTATGAAATTCCTAGGCAAATGGTTGGACCTGGAGGACATCATCCTGAGTGAGGTAACTCAATCACAAAAGAACTCAAATGATATGTACTCACTGATAAGTGGATATTAGCCCAGAAATTTAGTATACCCAAGATATAAGATACAATTTGCAAAACACATGAAACTGAAGAAGAATGAAGACCAAAGTGTGGACACTGTGCCCCTTCTTAGAATTGGAACCAATCACCCATGGAAGGAGTTACAGAGACAAAGTTTGGAGCTGAGTCAAAAGGATGGACCATCTAGAGACTGCCATATCCAGGGATCCATCCCATAATCAGCCTCCAAACGATGACACCATTGCATACACTAGCAAGAGTTTGCTGAAAGTACCCTGATATAGCTGTCTCTTGTGAGACTAGGCCGGGGCCTAGCAAACACATAACTGGAGAGCATTTTAAAATGAGCATTTTAAATCAGACCAGCTCGGGAAAGCATGTTGGACCCAGATATGGAAAGATTTGACAGATCCCAGCTTTATCTTACTGAAAATGAGAAGTTAATTTTGCACAGGGAGTTATTCTGTGGTCTTAGTATGGAGAAGAGAAATACAGAAGATTTTTCATCAATCGCTCTCCACCATAAAGCGATATGTGTGAGCACAACAAATGAAGCCTAAAGAGTACCAGATCCAGATTTTGCCTATCCATTTCCTTGAAGATCTTTGTGATGTGACCAGAGAGTATCAGAGGGGAAGAAAGAGGTTTTCAGATTGACCAGATAGAGGATAGAGTAGATAACTAGAAACAAACAGATATACTATAGATAGATAGATAGATAGATAGATAGATAGATAGATAGATAGATAGATAGATAGATTGATAGGTAGATAGATGGTCTTCAAAAACCTTAAACACCTACAGTATATCACATTTTAAGATGTTTTATTAACATAAGGCTTTTCATAACAGTGAGATATATCTACTCTTGGCACCATCTCTATTCTACTTCAAAGAAGATGATGAACTTCAAAGAACCTCCTATGGAGTTTGTTCAAATGTGGCAAAGCTGTTACTAGACAAGAAACAGCCCTTGCCTTGACTGCAGATAGCATGTTGTCTAAGCTGGACAAATTGGACAGAGAGAAGTCAATTGCTGAGCTTTGTAAGGACAAGGAAGGCAAGTCCTTCATAATTCCTACTTAACAGAAAAGTCTGCCATATCCTGAGGCAGACCGCTGAAGACAGATGCTGAATGGCCGTCCAGGTGGCCAGCGGTTGCTGTATTTCTATAGTTTTGGAAACTGCTTGCTCAGCACTTCCTGTTTGCTCAGGTAATATTTATCCTTCCCAGGTCTCTGATGGGATTGAAGACTAGATAGTTATAGTCTCACAATTAAGCTTGAGTTGTTTAGAATTTTAAAAAAATGTTTTAAAGACTAAGAAGATGTTTTTAGGTTGTTAATGCAAATCATGATAAAAATTATATAGGTAAAGAGCTCTGGACTCAACAAGAGAGGATAGATGGTAGAGCACTTTCTCCAAAGTTTCTAAATACAAATGGATTGAACATTGTGAATGTAATTTTTACATGATTTTCATTGTTCTTATTGTAAGTAGTTTATTCATGTTAGAGAAAGAGTCTTTTATGGACTAAAAGAGGGAGATGTAGGGATAATCTCTTGTGTACTGTATAGAAGCATCACCTGTCAATAAAAAGCTAATGGCCAGTAAACTGAGGCAAGAGTGGAAGGTGGGACATCTGGCAGAGAGAGAGGAACTGTGGGAGATAGACATGGGGAGAGATTCCCTGCTCAAAGATGTCGGACCTAGGAAACCGAGGAGAAGTCACTGGCCATGTGGCAGACATAGATTAATATAAATAGGTTAAGGTAAGCTACAAGCTAGTCAGAAAACAAATCTAGCTTATGATGTAGACACTTATTCACAAATAATAAGCCTCCAAGTTGTTATTCAGGAACTGGGGTATCTGTGCAAAAGCCTTGGTGACAATAGTCTATGGTGTAAAAACAGAATTGTTTTCTTTGCAAACTGACTAACTCTTATGGAGATCTGATCCTTTGTTCACTCTCTGGACTCATTTCAAGGCAGTGTAGCAAAGTGCTTGAAATTGAGTTGGGTTTAGATGTAAGTTTATTAGCAGAGTAATTGACATCACAAAATATTTTTTTTTTCTAACCTATGAGACAGGAGTGATGCTTGCAATAACCTTCTAGGATTGATTTGAATCAGGCTCCATTTGTAACTAGCTATGTCAAGGGTTTAGTCTTTCTTGCTTCAGCCACGCTGAAGATGGGTATGACCGTGGGAAATGCTTCCCTCTCATATTCTCTGAGAAGGAATGTGATTTGCTGCAATCTCATGAGTGAAAAGACAGAGAAGAATCCTTTGTGTGTCCCTAATCCCTATGCTGGAGTAAGAGAAAGGGCCTCTGTCTTAGGCACTGTTCTCCTTCTGTGAAGAGTCACTATGACTGTCTTAGTAAGCGTTCTATTTCCATGAAGTGACACAAAGATAAAGGAAACTCTTACAAAGAAAACACTGGATTGGCTGGCTGACAGTTTCACAGGTTTAGTTCATTATCATCATGGCAGGGAACATGGTGCCATGCAGGCAGACGTGGTGCTGGAGAAGTAGCTGAGAGTTCTGCATCTGGATCCACAGGCAGCAGGGAAGAGACTGGGCCTGGCTTGGGCTTCTGAATCTTCAAAGCCCACTGCTAGTGACCCACTTCCTCTAACAAGGCCACACCTCCTAATCCTTCTCAAGTAGTGCAATTTCCCAATGACTAAGCATTCAAATATAGGAGCCTACAGGGCCATTCTTATTCAACCAATTTATTGGTTCATTCAAATAAAACGACTGAGGCAACTCTTACAAAAGAAAGCATTTAACTGGGTACTTGCTTACAGTTTCAGAGGTTTAGTTTATTATCATAGTAGGGAATATGGCAGCAACCATGGTGCTAAAGTAAAGAGATGGGAGCTAAGGCTACAGGCTGAAGGTTAGATATAGATAGATAGATAGATAGATAGATAGATAGATAGATAGATAGATGATAGATAGATGATAGAGAGATAGATAGATGATAGATAGATAGATAGATAGATAGATGATAGATAGATAGATAGATAGATAGATAGATAGATGATAGATAGATAGATAGATGATAGATAGATGATAGAGAGATAGATAGATGATAGATAAATGATACACACACACACACATATATATATATATATATAAGATAGATAGATGATAGATAGATGAGAGATGAGAGATGACAGATAGATGACAGATAGAGAGATAGATAGTTGATAGAGATAAAGAGGTAGAGATAGAGGGAGGGAGAGAGAGAAAGAGAGAGAGGTAGAGATAGAGGGAGGGAGGGAGGGAGAGAGAGAAAGAGAGAGAGAGAAAGAGAGAGAGAGAGAAAGAGAGAGAGAGAGACACAGACAGACAGACAGACAGACAGACAGATAGACAGACTTGGCCTGGCACGGGCTTTTGAAAACCTCAGAGCCCACCCCAGCAACACACTTCTTCAAATAAAAGCACACTTCCTAATCTTTCTAATCTTCAAACAATTCCATCCCTTAGTGACTAAAGCATTCAAATCTATGAGCTATGGGTACCATTTTTTTGCAGACCTCTACAGCATCTTTGGCTGGTGTCGAGGTGGGAAGCTGAGTATGCTTAGTTTCTTCCATCTGGTTCCACAGAGGAGGGATGTACTCTGCACTTTACTGAAGGTCCCTAAAAACCTCAGGATTTAGGAAACTCAGTTCTCCATGGACAGAAATGTTCGGGAATCTCAATGTGGTCATATTCTCTGATCTAGCTACCATCAATAAAACTGCTGGTTTAGACATCTCTCTGCCTGTTTCATTGCTTTCACATAGACAGAAGCATTACTGTCTCCTTTCTCTAAACCCCCAACAGTTGTCATTGTCCCTGTTCAGGCAGTGGTGCATTCTGGCCCGGACATCTGTGAAGACACTGCTGCTGAAGATGTCAATGCATGTGCATTGCACAAGGCTAAATGCTTCTGTTTCTCTGGAGGCTTCTGTCACCTTTATAGGTGATTCAGGCCAGATTTTCAAATTGACTTTTTCAGTGATACATTTGTCTAGTTTCTGTGTGGAGTGTCCAGACTGGGACTCCTGAAGTGAGATAGTGTCTCCACAGGTTTAAGCTGTGGCAAAGGAGTGGCTCTCCATGGAAGAAGCGTGAAATATCAATATCTGACCATTGCTGAGAGGAATGTCAGTAGAAGGCTGTGCTGGGAAGGTGTTCAGAAGGCATTATATTGTCTTGTTATTTTTGGAGACAGAATCTTCCTACATAGTGCAAGCTTTTATTAAATCCACCATCCCCTTGCCTCTCTGTCTTTCAAGTGTTTAGATTACAGATGTATACCACTGCATCTGGTAAAAACCACTCTGGAAATCAGTTTGATGGTTCATCAGAAAATTGGACATAGTACTACCTGAGGACCCAGCTATACCACTCTTGGGCATATACCCAAAAGATGCTCCAACATATAGCAAGAACATATGCTCTACTATGTTCATAGCAGCCTGATAACCAGAACCTCGAAAGAACCCAGCTGTCTTTCAACAGAGGGATGGATACAGAAAATGTGGTACATTTACACAATGGAGTACTACTCAGCTATTAAAAAACAATGAATTCATGAAATTCTTAGGCAAATGGATGGAGTTAGAAAATATCATCCTGAGTGCTGTAACCCAGTCCCAAAAGAACACACCTGGTATGCACTCACTGATAAGTGGATATTAGCCCCAAAGCTCAGAATACCCAAGATACAATTCACAGACCAAATGAAGCTCAAGAAGAAGGAAGACCAAAGTGTGGATACTTCGGTCCTTCTTAGGAGGGGCAAGAAAATACTCAAGGGAGGAAATACAGAGACAAAGTGTGGAGCAAAGACTGAAGGAAAGGCCATCCAGAGATTGACCCTCCAGGGGATCCATCTCATATACAGATACCAAATCTGGACACTATTGTGGATGCCAACAAGTGCTTGCTGACAGGAGCCTGATATAACTGTCACCTGAGAGGCTCTGCCAGAGCCTGGCAAATACAGAGGTGGATACACGCAGCCAACCATTGGACTGAGCATGGGGTCCTCAATGGAGGAGTTAGAGAAAAGACTGAAGGAGCTGAAGGGGTTTGTGTACTGGCTGGTTTTGTGTGTCAACTTGACACAGCTGGAGTTATCACAGAGAAAGGAGCTTCAGTTGAGGAAATGCCTCCATGAGATCCAACTGTAAGGCATTTTCTCAATTAGTGATCAAGGGAGAAAGGCCCCTTGTGGGTGGGACCATCCCTGGGCTGGTAGTCTTTGTTCTGTAAGAGAGCAGGCTGAGCAAGCCAGGGGAAGCAAGCCAGTAAAGAACATCCCTCCATGGCTTCTGCATCAGCTCCTGCTTTGTGACCTGCTCGAGTTCCAGTCCTGACTTCCTGGGTGATGAACAACAGTATGGAAGTGTAAGTCGAATAAACCCTTTCCTCCCCAACTTGCTTCTTGGTCATGATGTTTGTGCAGGAATAGAAACCCTGACTAAGACAGTTTGTAACCCCATAGGAAGAAGAACAATATCAACCAATCAGATCCCCTAGAGCTCCCAGGGACTAAACCACCAACCAAAGAGTACACATGGAGGAACCAATGGCTCTAGCCCCATATATAGCAGAGGATGGCCTTGTCAAATATAAATGGGAGGAGAGGCCCTTGATCTTGTGAAGGCTCAATGCTCTTGTGTAGGGGAATGCTAGGATGGGGAAGTGGGAGTGGTTAGGTGGGTGGGGGAACACCCTCATAGAAACAGGGAGAGGGTGGATGGGATAGGGGGTTTCCAGAGGGGAAACCAGGAAAGGAGATAACATTTGAAATGTAAATAAATAAAATACCCAATTTTTTTTAAAGATGGATTTTAGGAGTCTGGGGATATGGTTCACTTGGTAGAGTATTTACTCTGTGTGCACGAAGCCCTGGGTTTGTTTCCCAACACTGTACAAAACCAGGCATGGTGGTATACAAACATAACACTACATTTGGAATGTTAAGGCAAGAGGATTAGAAAACCCTCACTCATCTCATAGTCATTCTTGGCTATACAGTAAGTTCAAGGCCAGCATGGACCACATGAGGGCCTGTCTCACCCCTCCACCTCCCCCTGCCCAACACACAGAAGAATAAAGGATGAGATGTTAGTACATGGTAACTTAATCTTGCAGCTTCCAGCTTGTCAAATAAGAGTCGTTGATACATTGATTCATCTCATCCTCATCTCTGGACAAGCCATCATTTCACTTCTGCTCTGGGGAGAAATGTCTCCTAAAATTTGCCATCCCAGTTGGTCATGACTACGATTGTAATATCCACCTAAAAGGCCTGCCTGACAGGCACAGAGTATGCCACACTGACCTCCTGATAGCTTTAGACCACCCCTTCCCATCTTTCCAAAGTAAAAAGAGGAAGAAAATAAACACAGCTCAATGAGCTGATGAGTTTAAGAGCTGCAGTAGATAGCTTCACCCCATCTTGCGAAAACAAGATGAAAATTCATATTCACCCCTGAAAGAACCATGAATTCAGAGTGATGTTTAAAGGACATAATGATAGAAAATCTACAAGGAGCCTGGCAGTAGGTTCCCATGGTGGTTTCAGGTAATAGCCAAGGAACTCTTTGAACTGGAAAATCATGGACATTTGTAGTACCCAGGATCAGAGACTATACAGTCCCATGCACTGCAGGGAGCAGAGTCTGTTGCTGGTTGTAAGAGAACCCAGGGACAGGCCTGTTCTAAGGGAGCCCATATAGGGATATGTTCCACACCCACACACAGTATTAACTTCTATCTGAGCTGCATTCCCCAAAATGGTATCCCAGAGGATAGAATTTGGGGATCATATAGAGTGTGGTGGAAAAAAATTCTGAAGGCATCCCTTGTCCCATAAAGTTTGAGAAAACCTGCATCTACTCCAGTTTGTAGGGGTTCTCAGTGCATGCTCAGTATTTATAGTCTTTGAAGAGTCCCACAGGGAAGAAACATGTTTGCTTTATGTAGCCCCAGTTCCCCAAATATCTGATTGGGGCTACCTAGGATCTTACTCCCTACCAGCTCTCAGTGCCTCTCAGGATAGACTAAAATCCACATCTACGTGGCCCTATCTCAACTTTCAAGCTTAGGAGCTACCACATTGATCTCTGGTTTCTTCACTTCCTTTGACGTCCTTGAATGCACCAGGATCTTTCTCACCTCTGGAGTTTTGAAAGCACTCCTCCCTCAGTGAGACTCCTTGCTGGAATCTCCACTGTCTCTAGTCATCTTTTCACCCTTGCCTGCTAACCTCAGGCTTGCTTTTTGAGGTTTCACATTCTGTTGGTTTCACTAACCATGGTCAGCTGTTATCCAAAAATAGTAAATGGAAAATTCCAGAAATGAGCAATTTGTAAGTTTTAAGTTGCAGCCCTTCTCTGCAGTGTAATAAATCTCACTATTGTATATAAACAGCAATATGTATTTTTCAGTGAATCCACTCTGTGGATCTTACCCAGTCGTCACCTGGTGGACATCTCAGTCATTGGATTAATCCAGTATGTGAACATACATAGGGCTTTGTACTATCTGTGTTTCAAGTGTCCAGTTGGGGCGGGGCATCTTACCTACCTCCTGTAGATAAGTAGGACGGCCTATAATTTGAGTTCCTTTTGTTTTATTCACTGTTATCAAAGCAATTTTCCCAAACAGTTTAAATATTTACTAACTCCTCCCTTCCTTCTTCTCCCCCAGTCTCTGCAATCTTGTGGGAGGGGATGTGGTGCGATGAATTCAACCATAAACATTAGCTCACCTTCCATTCCTCTGCAGCAATTGCAGGGTCTCGCCAAAGAACAAACTTACAGTCTAGTGAAGAGTCTCTTGTTGTCTTCCTCATGACTTTGTGGTTGAGGTTTCCATTCCAGGTGTCCTCAGGCTCTTGGGTCCCAGCCAGTGCCTATAGCAACAGTGTCCAGGTGGGACTGGTGTTACAAGTTCTCCTGGGGTCTCCTCAGGGCTTTGCTTTTGGTGAAGAGTCAGGATCTCACCTGCAGTGATAACTCAGAGGGGTCAGAGATTACTGACCTGATTGCTCCAAGCCAGAGAGCAGAGCGATGGTTCTCAACCTGTGGGTTCCAAGCCCTTTTTCAAACCCTTATCTCAAAAAATATTTACATTATGATTCATAACAGTAACAAAACTACAATTGTGAAGTAGCGACTAAAATAATTTTATGGTCAGGGGTTACTACAACATGAGGAACTGTATTAAGATGTTATGTCATTAGGAAGGGTGAGAACCACTAGACTAGACTGTTCTATGTGCTTTCAAAGACATTGGGCCTCTGAATTGTGGCAGATGTCCCATTTTAAAGAGCCCTCAGAAGTAAGGCTCTTCAAGTTCAAAGTCAAAGCTAATTTTGTAAAATAAATACATTTCTAGGACTTATTCTATTCTGTATTAAAAATTTTTATTACCTTTATTTCCTTTGTACATTTGCATGTTATTAGTCAGACTACTGTATTTCTAAGAATGGCACAGACCATATTGACAAGTCAGAAGACAGGAGGACCTTCAAAAGCTTTAGTGGGCTCGAAGCCCTCTTCCATGTCCAAAGTCTGTCAGCCCCTTTGCAAGTGATTTGTTCCACAGAAATGCAAATGAATTTGCAAATGTCTGGTTGACCCAATCATTTTGCTTCTTAGCTAAGACTGAGACAAGACCTTTTCCTTATTTAACAAGGACACTCACAAATCTGTGTTCTCTCTCTCTCTCTCTGCTCCTTCTATCATTAGAGTTCAGAGTCCTTAGTAGGAAAACACAGATGCTAACTGGAGCGGGGCTGGGTTGGTTTGGGAGGATGGAGGGACAGAAGCCTGTGGCTCCATTGTAGCCCTTCTTTTCATGGCTCTCGTCCATCTGCGCTGTCAACTGTGTTCTGGTTGGGAAGTAATCTCATCCTTGCTGCACTTTCTAAGAGCTATCAATTCTTTTGACAGTTAATAATGTCAGGATGGGATGACATCCAAGGTTTGGGCTCACCAATATCCTAAAATATACCACCGGGGAGGAGGGATCATTAATAATAATGAAAATAATAATAGAAAAGGATTAAAATATTCACAAATCTTTAGCCTGGTTTCTTTTAGACTCCTAATATCTTTCATAATTTAAGACCCATTCGTTTATGTTAATCTCAATATAAATTTGAAGCTTATTTCCTTTGCAGGACACTTGGAAGTCACACCTAAGGATCGAATTCTAATCACAGTGTGACTGTAGGTCAGTGCATTTACTACCATATAAACTACATCCCTCAGCAACACAAGGCAATAGGTCATTTTTCATATACATTACACAAAGCATTGAAGATAAATGTACTTAGGCAGGAATGAAAAGCACTTTACAATATGTCTGTATTACTGTTGTTCTTCCTTGTCTTATTCTGTGAATGCTTTTAATCTAAGAAATTCACTGCAATCTCAATAATACAAATCAAGTGAGTTTTTTTTTTCTTTTTCTTTTAATTGCAGGCTGAGGAAGGGAAGCACACACAATGTTTAGGTCACTTCCCAGTCTGGGAGAAGAGATGATGGACTTGTGGGAGGGCCCTCTGCTTATGATGGCAATTGGCTGGGAAGCAAGCAGAGATAGAGACCCCTTGAGTCTACCCTGCTCTACAGCAGTCTCTTCACAACCCCTCCTGTTACGACATTTAGCATATCTTAATCATCTTGCCAATACATTTGCATGTTTGGTTAAGACATTTTGAGAATGTATAAATATGGAGATGGGTTTTTAGTAAATGGTCCATCCTTCTGTTGTGAACTAGCTCTTCCTTATCATGGTCTCATCCTTGCTCTGGGTTATATGTAAAAGGATAGCTTGTAAATGGACAGCTATGAGGAGGCTGTAACTCTCTCACAACTCAGCAGGCCTGAACACCAAACCCCTTGCAACACCAAAGCTTCTAACAGCTAAGTGTTCCCATGGGCCAGGTTCATGTGAGGAGGGGGTGACAAAGAATCAGGAACAGGAAGTGGAGGGGGTAGGGTTGAAGATATAGCTCTAGGAGGAAGAGGTGGAGAGAAAGTTGCTCAAGCCTTACATCCTCAGGTGGAATCACTTCTGTGGCTAGATTCTGGAGACAGTGAGAGAGGGAGGTGGTTTTCTTTAAGAAGGCAAGCCGGATGGAAGGTTTTATTTTTAGTATCCTAATACTTGATATTTTGGACAGATTTAACGAATGATTAAAAGTAATATAAATGTTCAGAATTTCATAACCGATTACCAAAGCCACAAGCAAATTGCCTTCAAGCCACAGTTCAAGCCATAGATCAAGCCACGATTTAAGCCAACAAGTGTGGGTGCTCTGCTGGTATTACACGTGTCTGATTCTTTAAAAAATGAGATTTTTCAAATGCCTGTATTGCCACAGTACTGTTATCTTCCTACTAGAATTAAGACAACTTATCTCTTGGTGTAGCATATTTATGTTGAATTCATTTTCCATGTCTTCATTTTATATTCTTTAGTGGAAAGACAATGAATAATTTTTTTCATAATTGTCAAGGCTACAACTTTAAAAGTTATCAAGATACCCTCACTTATAAAGCCATGAATATAATAAACGAGAATTTAGAGGAAACAAGAAGAACTAGATGCTGTTGTGTAGACAGTAAGCTTCTAGTTATAAAGATATGTCATTACTGTTAGTCTGGGTTGTAACATATATTTATGTGCTAGGTCACTCAACAAAAGAGCATGAACTATTTTCTTGATTTCCACATAATTGTCTAAATTGCACACTGTTAATTTTCAGGACTTTATGGGATATAGTTTACTTACTCTGGCTCCATTCTTATGTATAATATGAATGAAAATGCAAGATATGAAAATTAGTCCATGAAACAAGTAAGCCATTCTGCATTTCCCACATCTGAAGAATAAACCAGCATTCAAGCTGGCCCCAAATCTCTGCAGACTGGAGTAGCAGGAGAGACAGTGGCCACTAAGGGTAACAGTGGGAGTGATTGCTACTATCTGGATAACTAACTTCTCCTGTTGTTAAGACAGTTTCTGACAACAGCCAGCTAAAAAGGGAAGGGTTTATCTTGGCTCACAGTTTGATGGTACAGTCTATCCTGGTGTGCAAAGCATCATGGGGTGGTTGGAACAACTTGTCACTTTGTATCTGTGATCAGGAAGCTGAGGGAGTTGGACACTGGGTCCCAGCTGGGTCTCAGTGACCCCTTCTGTTTTCATTTAGTCCCAGAACCCATCTTATGAAATACTGCCAGCACCCTTCAGGGTGAATCTCCTCCACTAAATGTTTCTGGAAACACCATCGTAGTGATACCAGAGAAGTGTTTCCATGGTGATTCTGAACCTAGTAAGGTGGATAACGAAGGTTACCCACCACATTCTGGGTCATGCCTGCTTGCTGCCAAACCCTCTGCTGGGTGCATTTACACCTTGCCCTCAAGATTAATACCAGCTCTGCAGAGTTGCCAGTTTTTCCCTCCTGTCTGAGCCTTAAGGATGGTAAACCCAAGGCTGAAATGACTCCAAAGCCGCTGGCCCATGTCTGGGTACAAACTCTCTTAACCACAAGCCCTAATTCTTTTCTTAATTCAATTGGTCACAGTTGCAGGCCTGAGTGTTTTGATGTTGATCTGGTGTCAGAATTACTTAAATGAAAGTGAAAGAAATGAAATCCAAAAGTAATCTGATATTATTTATGGCAAGCATGTCACATTGAAGAATATAACTGAAACTCTAAGGTCAACGGAAGAGTCAGATCATAGATGAGAAGTTGCTTCCATCCTTTTTCAACTTCGCCTTGACATTTTTTTAATATTTCAAGATATAATGATAAGGACAAAAGACAAAAAAAAATACCAACCCTACCCTACTCTTCTATTGAGTTTCAATGTCAGAGGTGAAAAGAGTTAGGCGATAACTAATTAACCTCACAGAGGCTTTGCCTTCATCTGGTGATGTTCTAGGGAGATGGACTCTCAAAGAACTGTGGCTGGCAGGAACCACAATGTGGGTACTGGGAACTGAACCCAGTTCTCTGCAAGTACAGCCAGTGTTCTTAACTGCTCAGCCACCATTCCAGCCCCCTCCCCTCAGATTTTGCCTCTTTAATTTTATCTTCTTCTTTTCTTTTAAAAGATGTATTCATTTATTTTATGTGTGAGTATACTGTCGCTTTCTTCAGACACACCAGAAGAGGGTATCCAATCCCATTATAAATGGTTGTAAGCCAGCATGTGGTTGCTGGGAACTGAATTCAGGACCTCTGGAAGAATAGTCAGTGTTCTTAACAGCTGAGTCATCCCTCCAGTCCCTATCTTCTTAATTCTCTGTTCCTCTATCTTCTCCCACCCCCTTTTTTCCTTGACTAGTGGGACACTTTCATTTTCTATTATAAAGTGCAATTAAAATGAATTTCTTTTAAGCAGTGTCTTCTCTAGCCGGGGCTGGCTTTCACTTTTCTGTGTAGCCTGGGATAACCTTGTCCTTCTGTTCCTTTTGCCTTTACCTCCCAAGTACTGACTTCCTGACTTCAAAAATGATACTCTGATGGTTGGTTTGATTTCAGCCAACATCCAGAGAGAGCCACGTGTTGTATTTGACTGATGAATCTTTTGAATTTTCTCTGGTCTACCTGTGGCGTTATCAATTAGGTTCAGCTGCTCACCTAAAGCAAACCCCTCAGTTGCTCATATCAACAGCCTGTCATGTGATTTGAGAACTGTAATGGGATGGCTTCATGGGTATCAGGTTCTGGGACAGTGCAAGTCTGGCAGGTATGTAGAGGTATTAGGCAACTGGGGCCATCTAAGATGTTTTATGTTTGCTTAATGGCCTCTGATTCTCTAGGAAGCCACCATTTTGATTTATCCCCTGTGGCTTTAGTTTGTCTTACTCAACAAGTGGGATGTTCTGAAATGTCTTCTGACCCCCAGGCTTCTATTGAACATTCTGCTCTGGCATACTGCACTGGCCAAAGAAGTCACAAGGAAAAAAAAAAACAAGAGGAAGGGATACGAACCCCACCTTTTGATGGGAGAAATTTCAGAGCCCAATTGTAAAGGATACGGCTGGGCAAGGAGAATAATTTGTGATGTCAGGAGTTGTGTTGTGCCAGCTTAGGAGAGCCAACGCTTGTGAGGGCTTCTAATTCCAAGTTTGGTAAAGTCACATCAAGAGCTTGATTATCAGCCAGAGTGGGAATATTCAGTTGCTATGGCAACTGGCAAACATTATACAGGAGTCAATTGTTAGTCATTTACATCATAGCACTGGCTGACCTTTACTCATAGAAAGCATGATGAGCACCACTGCTTGAGAGGAGCTGAAGATTTCTTTCATGATGGAAAATAAGTACGGAAGAGGAGGGGAGAGGTTCCTTGGCATCCTTTCCATCATCTGGTGTCTCCAGGCTGCTGATAGCTTTAAACTGGATAGGAGAAGAGGTAAATGAGAGAAGAGAAAGTCCTCTGGCTTCTGACTTCCATCAGGCTCAGACATGACCTGTCCTTCATCATGTGTCTAAGTGTTTCATCGTCGTCTGTGGCTCTAGTAAGATGTTAGACACAGAAGAAGCTCTGTTCTCTGGAATGCTCCCACTGCCTTATGTCCTGGCTCATTATATGCCACTGTGCCAGTGCCAGACAGATCTGCTCCCCCATAGTGCTTGCTAATAGTAAGAGCCACATTGCTTCTCTTATATCTTTTGTTGTGAACCTAGCCTTTAAGGACTGAGTCATCTCTCCAGGCCCACACTGTTTCTCAACGAGGAGTAGGAGATGCAATGAAGTGACTTGACTCTGGGGAATGTTTCTGAAGAGGGCACTCTGTGGAGGAGAATAAAGACAACATGAAGAAACTAGCAGAGAGCCTCTTACTGAGGCTGTTTAGGCAACACAGTACTTGAGGCTCTTTGGAGCTTGACGAGAATGCAAAATCCGAGGCTCTACCAAGACCTTAATTCCAATCTCCATTTAAACAAGGTTCTTGAGTAGTTTTTGTGCATGTTAGAGTTTGGGAATGAGCTATATGGTGGTTTGTTCATGGAACCAGAAATGATCGTGTGTTTTCTTAAAGACTATGTACGTAAATCTATGTTTGTTTTATGCATGTATGGTAGACATGCATGTGTGCGTGCATGTGGACACACGTCTGAAAGTGAAGGCCTGAGGCTGACTCGGGGTGTCTTCCTCTCTCTCCACCTAAACATTGAAACAGAGTCTCACTTAAACTCGGAGATGATCAATTCTGCTAGGCCCCTTGCTTTGGGGATTCCTCCCAAGTACGGAGACTTTAGGTGGTTTGCCGCACTGGTGCCAAGGAGCTGAGCTTCCACCCTCACTTTGAATGGCAAATGCTTCACTCACTCTACCATCCTCCCAGTCCCACGTGGCACTCTCGTTCACGCTCCATCTTAATTCCTGGTCTGTTTTTTCCACTTGCAGGTTTCCATTTAAGGTCTATGCTTAGTGAACAGCTCAGCCTTCTCAGGACATCCATTATCATAATCATTGTAGGAGAAAACTTCATATTAATGTGTCTAAAATAGTGATATTCCTATGTTGGGAGCAGGGGATGGTGAGAGCTAACACCTCCTCTCTAATGGCAGAAACATAAAGATATAAAATGTGGAAAAATTACAGATTTCCCAATGACAGCATGCTCTTGGGCATTGTGGTGCTTCGAATGAGTATTTTCCCCCCATAAGGTCATATATTTGAATGCTTAGTCACCAGGGAGCGGAACTGTTTGAATATTAGAAGGATTAGGAGGTGTGGCCTTACTGGAGGAAGTGTGTCACTGGGGGTGGGGGTGGGGTTTGAGGTTTCAAAAGTCTAAACTAGGTCTAGTTTCATTCTCTCTACCTGTGGATTAGGATGTCGCTCTCAATTACTGCTCCAGCATCATGCATCTTGCCATGCTTTCGACCATGAGGATAATGGATTAGGTCTCTGAACTGTAAGCAGCCCCAGTGAAATGCTTCCATTCATAAGGGTTGCCATAGTCATGGTATCTTTTCATAGCAATAGAACAGTGACTAAGACAGGTATATAAAGACAATTATCAAGATTTGAAAAAAAAATTGGGCCAGATCTCAGTAGGTGTAATTGTTTGTCCCCAACCCCCAAGACCAATGACCTGAATTCAATCCTCAGAATCCAGATGGTAGAAGGAGAGAACAGACTCCCACAGGCTTTCCTGTGACCCACACATGTGTACTATGGCACACACACCCCTCTCCCAGTATATAGTAAATAAATATAACAAAATTTTAAGGAAAAAATGTAAACCAATTTGGTTTGCTTCATTGTAGTTTTTGAGACAGGGTCTCTACATACCCTTAACTGTCCTGGAACTTACACCAAGCTAGCTTCAAACTCATAGAGATCCACCTGCCTCTGCCACAGATGAAAGGCATGCACCATCATGCCCAGCTCGTTAAAGCAGCTGCCTCTTTGTGTTGATTTTAGAAGTAGGTCTCCCTTCCCACCATTATTTTGATATAGTTTTAAAGATATTTTGCAATCTTGCATTTCATTCATTCCTATGAAGCTGTGTGGGATCCTTTCTGAGGATAATATGCAGTGTAGACAAGCAAACAAACCAAACATTCTTTCCCAGGAAGAAAATATCCTCTTGGTAGTGGCTACCATGGGAGATGGAATGATTTACTCAGAGCAACATAAGCAAGGCTCATGAGCTCGAGAGGACGAACTCTGCTCTTCGTACCAGCAGTAACATCATCTTGGTAACTTTATATATGACGAAAGAGTCAGAAAGACTGAATGCTTCTGGGGACAAGAGCAGAAATAGCATAGTTCTATTAGGGTTGTGGCTTAGAGTGCTATTCACGAGAGAAGGACAAATCCCCAAAGAGGAACTTATATCAGAGAGATGTCTGTTAGTGCTTTACTGGAGACAAGACTAGGTGTGGAGAAACCTTTCAAGCCCAGTGGTAGAAGTAAGCAAGGTCAGACTGAAGTTGGATTCCACCCAAAGTTCACTTGGAGGAACCAGTGAACTTATATGTTAGTCTTACTTCCAGAGCAATGGGTGAGGGCTTATGGGGGGAGCATAGGTGAGCTTAAAGCACCTACAGTAGAAGATCTGCACCCAGTATGAATGAGAACTCCCCAGTGGCTGCATAAACCTTCCCCACCTATACACCATAACCCCTTCCACAGCCCCTGAAGCCAGTGCATGCAGCTGGTTGTGTGGGGTGGCTGCAGGCTGACTATACACCCCATGGCTCTCCCTGCTCCCTTCTTATACCAGAGAACATCAGCAGTCAACAAGCCCAGCTGGTATTATCTTAGGGAAGCAAGCTCACCATAACTCCTGAAGATGGTGGTATCCGGCCTGGAGGACAGTTTTATTCAACACAGAAGTAAACTCTCTAAGGAAGACACTGTGATGGAGATTTGAGGGCTGGAGTACTAAACCAGGACCTTTTATTTTGTCTTTAAAACATTCCAAGCTTTTCAGGAGGTACGCTGAGTTACAGCTCACAAACCTTCCTGCTTTCTGATGTATAGGGGCACTGAGGCAATCAATACCAAAGTCTAGTCTTGACCTTTGACCCTTAGTCCAGTGCTCTTTCCCATTTGCCTTGTGGTATTTTAGAGGAGCAGCTAGCTATGTTGTCCATAAAGTCCATGAAGATCAACATTGGGTTAAGCCTTTCCGTGCTGTGGGGTGCTTAGCATGCTGTAGGCTCTCCATACATATCTGTTGGCTAAGTGAAGCTTTTAGGGAGTGAAATGGGTTTAGAAGATGTGACAAGTAGTTAATTTATGGTCCAAGATTCTCTTTTCCAGGAAGAGAGCTCAGTCCGTTGAAGATAAATGATTTACTATTTTTTATCGCCTCAAGCGTTACACAATCCTTATGCTGGCTCTCTCCAGCTTGCTACTCCCTACTCAGGGACAGTTTTTACTTTTTTAGGGTTAAGAGCTGTTGGGTTTCCTATCTCTGGATATCCCAGAATGTGTGTGTATGTGCATGTGTGTTTATGTGTATGTGCATGTGTATGTGTATATGTATGTGTATGTATCTTTCTGTGACTGTATGTATATGTATGTATGTATGTTTTGACCGTGTAGATATATGAATTGGATCTTTTTGCCAGACCCACAAACTGAGTTGATGATATCCCAGCAGTGGCATCTGTTGGAAAAAAAACCCTTGATTCAGTTCAAACCAATTCTGCGGATTTTATTTTGCCCTAAAGAGATAGCTGAGGCTGTCATAGCTCTGCTGTGATCATTCCTGGTAAATGATCTTTGAATGGCTTGTCTGCAAGTTCCATGGGTTGGTGTCAGACCCTACTTAGGTCGGGGAAGGACAACTAATGACAATCAGATGGCCTCCATCTGGGCCTTAAGCTTTGCCTGCTCCCAGGTGTTTGGGCAATTATCACTGAAATGCACCCCAGGAGTGGGGCACAGGGAGGAGAGACCGGAGAACAAGCCATCAGCTCATGGAGCTATGACAGAGGCTGCAGCTCAGTTTGACTGCTAGGGCATTCTCAAAGGCTTTCTGTGGCCCAAGTTCACTTTGTTTTTCTCTGGTAGAGTTGGAAAAGGTGTTTGTTGGCTGACCTGTCAGCTGTGCTCGGTGGGGAAACAGCCTGCTAGGGTGGAGTGAAATGGTTAGTCATTTCTTCACCTTTATGAGTTATTCCTCTGCACTGAAGTTACCTTTCCTAATGGCAGATACAAAGATCATGCTATGCGTGGTGCCAAGGGGTGGACCCAAGAAGGTGCTGGCAAGAGGTGGAGTGGCTGGTGATGACTGGCTGGTTTTTATGTAGACAAATTGGCCAGAAGGATTTTTTTTTTAAGTTGGCATAAGGACTTTCTTTCTTTCTTTCTTTCTTTCTTTCTTTCTTTCTTTCTTTCTTTCTTTCTTTCTTTCTTTCTTTCTTTCTTTCTTTCTTTTTTTCTGACAATAATGAATGAGCTTGTTTTCGATTATACAACAAGCCCCCATTCATTAGCAACCAGAGCGTGGTCCCAGCTCGGGGACTTTGAAAGTGCAGCTCCTTATTTGGTCCAAGGTCGAGCAATTTCAGCATCAGCTGTGGAGCTGCCGACTCAGGTGCCCTGGCAGTGCTTTGATGTTTGTCCATGCTGAGTCTACCTCTCTTGAGTGTATGAGGCTCAGGGCTTGTCATCTGTTTCAGGGATATGGAGTAATTATAGACAAAAGAGTTTCAGCTTTATCTTGTGTCACAAGGGAAGGGAATTATCTTATAGCTGTTGGATGACCCAACATTACCTCTTCTCTTGGGAGTTGCTCCAAAGGCCACTTATTCACTGAAACAAACAGGAGCCCATCCACTGCACTCCTCTGGCGGTGATAAACCTTGAAAATAAAGAAGGGAAGTTTTGATTTTTGAATTTTTTTCTCAAAAGCAAAAGTTAATTTATTATTTTTAATTATTTACTTATTTACTTATGCTTGTTATTACTATTGCTTTTATAAGAGAAGGTGTCATTATGGAGCTTAAGTAGGCCTTGAACTTCTGATCCTCCTGTCTTGACTCCTCAAGGACTGGAATTATAGATAACACCATGCCTGACTCAAAAGGAGAATTGACTCCTGCTTTGAAATTGGACATGATTGTTGCTTGTGTAATTGTGTTTGTGTGTTGTGAGGAGTGATGTGGTATAATGGGGACAGTATTATGGGTGCAGTGGGGACAGTGTGATGGGTGCAGTGGGGGACAGTGTGATGGGTGCAGTGGGGACAGTATGATGGGTGCAGTGGGGGACAGTGTGATGAGTGCAGTGGGGACAGTGATGGGTGCAGTGGGGGACAGTGTGATGGGTGCAGTGGGGACAGTGTGATGGGTACAGTGGGGGACAGTGTGATGGGTGCAGTGGGGACAGTGTGATGGGTGCAGTGGGGACAGTGTGATGGGTGTAGTGGGGACAGTGTGATGGGTGCAGTGGGGACAGTGTGATGGGTGTAGTGGGGACAGTGTGATGGGTACATTGGGGACAGTGTGATGGGTGCAGTGGGGACAGTGTGATGGGTGCAGTGGGGACAGTGTGATGGGTGCAGTGGGGACAGTGTGATGGGTGCAGTGGGGACACTGTGATGAGGTTCAATGAGGACGGTATGATGGCGTGTGGTGGTTGTGAGGAGGCTGTGACACAGTGGCAGTATCAGTCAAAGCACATTCATGTTCATAGATCCTCTGAGGTGCACTTTGGCCCAGATGACAAAGGCATAAAAGAGCCCACAGGATACCACGCAGAGTCAAGCCAGAGCCAGCGAGCAACAGTGCTCTGCTCCATAAGTTTTGTCAACTGTCTACCATACAGTGCCTGAATTTTCTTGCCTGCAAAAGAAAGTAAAATGAGGATTTCCTTCAGAGCTTCATTGTAATAGTTAAATGCATTAAGGACTACAGCACATAAATTTATTTATGGAATATAATTTCATTATATTTAATGCATTCAATGGAAAGCTATATTCCATAATATAATGTAAAACTAAATTGCATATATATTATACACATACATAAATGATTTTGAAATGAATGTGGGTCTTTTATTAAATGATATTTTTCATAAACATCTGGAATTTTATTTACAAAATTACAACCATGAACCTTGTTCCATTTAGAGGCCCTCTTGGTTCTCCACACCCATCAGCATGTCACCATTTCATTTGTTTTAATGTTTCTATCCAAGTGGTGAAAATGCTGAAGCACAGACAAGAAATATCCATAACGTGACCATCATTATTAATATGAAATTATACATTTAAATCATTTTCTGATTAAAAATAAACTTGCTTGTCAATGCAGCTCTGCAGGTCTACCTAGTTATAGGGCTGGCCTGTTTTCCTGATAGTGGTTGACTCTACTCATTTTCCCAGGTCCTCTACATCTGACTCCTCCCTGCTTCTGTCTTATCAAAGGTCCAAGAGGGGCCCCAAGAGCACCTGATCTTCCTTTGCCAGAGCTACCTTGGTTCATACAATGGACACTTTGAAGCCACCTCTGCCTTCACTTTAGCCACCTCTGAATATCTTTCCAGGACTACTTTGGTCCATAAGTCCATCTCTTTCTCCCTGACAGCTCCCAGGGATGCTTTGGCCACTATCACTACCTGGAGGTGGGACAGGCGGTGGGAAGAAGCTCTTGAGCTCAGGGGCAAACACTGGCTGCATTCTGTGCTCCAGGGGAAGTTTTGGTTTCTATAGCGTGGATTGGGATATTGCTGGTCTCCAAGCAGGACCTGCACAGAGTGGTGGTGGCATCTCTCTGCTCTTACAAGGTGGCATGCCACCTCTGCTGCTAGTCATTGGAGGCTTTGGGAGGGGAAGAGCAAAAGAAACTTTAAGTTTGCTTCCTTGAAAAATCTTTCCCATCAAGGCACTCAGTGCCAGGCAGGCGTGGCAGTTGGTGGATCTTCCCAGGGCATTGTGGAGGCTTTCTTGTCTCCTTATCCCAGTGGTTATGAAGCATGGGTTGCCAAGTTCTTCTGTTCATCTTGACACCCGCACAGTCTGCCCTATCATCTGGTAGCATTGTCATTTAATCCTTGCACACATGTTTGACGGTTGTCAAAGTCTTCATTTGGATACATCTACAAGAACACCTAGAATAAGATCTGGCCCTTCACCCAACAGTCCTATTGAAGCCATTTTAGATTTCTAGCACTCATTCCACTGTGTTCTCCTCCTGGCCAACGGTAGTAAGGCTTCCATGACATAATCTCTCTCTTCCCCTAGTTATCAGCGCCACTAGTGCTCCAAATTCTTTCTCAGTCTGGAAAAGTCCTCCAGACTCCTGCCCATAAAGACCCATGCTGCTGGGGTTGTCTTGTCAGAATTAACTCTGCTGTGTTCAGCCGCTGTTCTGTTCACAGTATTGACTTAAAGCCAGGCTTTACGGTCCAATCCTAGGAGGGTGAATTAGAGAGAGGCTGCTACTGTACAATCCACAGCTCCTGGGTTGCTCCTGGGTGTTCTGCTGAGAGTATCTGCTCTGATCATAATTCGTCGACTGTCATCAGCTGTGAAGAGAAGTAGATGGCAGGAGGATAGGATAGAGGCGCTGTGTGTGCATGGGGTAGCTCTCAAGTACCTGGGGATAACTGTAGTCACTCTGCTCATATCTCAGGCTGTGCTGTGATAGCTCTCCCCGTGCATATCTCTCTCAGTGCTAAGTGGGAGTTGACTAGTCTCAGTGGCCTTGTTATCATCCTGTGGTCTTGCATGTATAGTGGCTGTTGTCTGCTGTCCATAGGCTAGGTATGCAGGCTGGGTGGTATACGAAACACAGCTGCCTAGAAGCCTGGGTTGTGGTAACTGGAACAGCTGTGGTGTCATAAACACCAGTATCAAACTTGGGCACGCTGGCTGTATGCCTGTGTTCTGTTGAGCAGTATCAGCTGTGGGGGGCTGTCCATAAGAAGTTGTATATGTAGTCTGCACATAGGTGACAGTCTGCACATAGGTGACAGTGGTCTGAGCCTGAGTACAGCTGACATCAGTAGCTTGTCCATAGGTTCCATATATTGCTGCCCATCTGTCTGGATGACATGGGTTGAATTGGATGAGTGCTTTTAGTATTATAGCCTTACTGGGTGACAGGTTGGCTGTAGATACTGTAACCTGTGGACTCCATTTCTCTCCTAAGTGTATTAAAAATCAGCTACTTAAGGAAATCCTATGAGATATATTTTTAGAATAAAGAGATGATTTTTCTTTAGTATATATTGTATAAAGTTAAAATAAGGAATATATATTTATATACCTTATGAACATATAAAACATAAATAATATAGTTATATAATGTATTATATACTATATATTATTATATAGTTATATTGTTTATATTTATGTATGTAATATATTATATATAATTATATATTCTGTAATTATAGATATTATATACTATACATTACAATGGATAATATATAAAGATATATAAAGAATATAGTGTATTTCTATATCTTTAAGATATATGTATAAGATTATCTTTAAACACATATAAATATATTATATATAAAGATATAAATCTTATACATATACATGTATATAAAGATATATATTACATATAAAGACATATAAAATAAAAAATAAGGGGCTGGAGAGATGGCTCAATGGTTAAGAGCACTGACTACTCTTCCAGAGGTCCTGAGTTCAAATTCCAGCAACTACATGGTGGCTCACAACCATCTGTAATGGGATCTGATGCTCTCTTCTGGTGTGTCTGAAGATAGCTACAGTGCACTCACATACATAAAATAAATAAAACTTAAAAAACATATCGTATATAATAAATATCTATATTATACATATATATGCATATTTATTATTATAGATTATAGTTGCTAGACTTGCTAGACCTAACCAGGACTCCAATGCTCTAAATGCTCTCAGGAGATCTGTGCTTTTTATATTTTAATGGAAGCAGCAATGAGGAAAGTTACTGAGGTTGGGGATATTTAAGGAGTGAGGCAGGGAAAGGGGCAGGTGTGGGAGATGCCAGTGGTCCCTCTGGTTACAGGGCTGCCTATAGCCTGGTGGGGGAAGTGCAGCAGGTTGCTGTCAGTCCAAGGAGGTAGATATGAGACTGTGACTTAAGCATAGTGGTGGGAATCAGAAGTGGAGGAGGCTTACAGTCCCCTAAAGGAGGCTTATGAAACATTTTGGGGACCCCCCCCCCCCGAATAGCTGGAGGTGTTAAAGCTTAGAGCTAAGATCACCATGGTTTTGCGTTTGTGTTATCCTGGCTAGGACCACTCAGGTGTCACAGTAAATCTAGACTTTCAGAGTTTGTGGTGATGGATACGATTGAGTTTTTGTCTTCATCAAGTCTAAATCTGTTCATTAGTTCTAAGATTTTGCTTGATTTGAAAGGACTGGATTTTGGGCCTCAGAAGATGAAGACATGTAAAATAAATTAAAAATATCAGAGTATTAACTGTTTTGTTTTGTTTTCTGTTTGTTTGCTTTTCAAGACAGGGTTTCTCTAGGTAGCCCTGGCTGTCCTGGAACTCTCTATGTAGACCAGGCTGGTCTCAAACTCAGAGATCCATCTGCCTCTGCCTCCTGAGTACTGGGATTAAAGGTGTGTGCTACTAACACATGGCACTATTAACCTTGACTATAAAATACGCTTTAATACTGAAAACACTGAGGTGTAAACTGTTAATAGCTGCATTTTTAGCCTTGAGACGATAACCTTAAAAAAAATCACAGAACCTCAACTTTGAGGTGTGTAGGTGAATAGACCACAGAGTTGCTTCCGGTCTAGTTACTCAGTAGCTCTTTGTTAAGGTGAACTTAAAGGTTTTGTTGCTTGGAGGACCAGGTGAGGCTGTACTGTCCTGTAGTGTAGTCATGACCTTAACAGGGATGGCCACAGACTTATGACCATTGAAGTCACTGCATCCGAGCTCTAGTTCCCTCTGTAACAGGAGACCCTGGGGTTCTTAACCCCATTTTACAGACAAGGAAACCAGGACTCAGGATTTTGTTGTTCCCTATTTTTATTTTCCCCAGGCAGGGTGTTGTGAGTCCATACTGGAGTCTAACTAACTATCTAGCAGAGAATATCCTTGAACAAGAGGGTAATCTCGAGCCGGGCGTGGTGGCGCACGCCTTTAATCCCAGCACTTGGGAGGCAGAGGCAAGCGGATTTCTGAGTTCGAGGCCAGCCTGGTCTACAAAGTGAGTGCCAGGACAGCCAAGGCTACACAGAGAAACCCTGTCTCGAAAAACCAAAACCAAAAAAAAAAAAAAAAAAAAAAAAGGGGTGGGGGTAACCTCTTGCTTCCATACCCTGGATGCTGGAACAAAGGGCCAGCATCACCACACAGCTTCCCAGCTCAGAAGGTTTAAATATCCCAAGGCTACAAAGCTACAAGATGATGGAAACATGATTTGAAATACACGATTTGACTGCTGCAAAGCTCACATGTCAAAGGCAGGGGAAGGTGAAATGGTTAAGGCTCAAATCAAGGTAAAACTATGGGCAAAATGGTGAGAGTCCTAGCACGGGACTGCGGCTCAGCATAAGGCTGTGAAGTTCCTTTCTTAGCTCCATCATAACAACCAGACACGGCAGAGAGGACTTTGTGTGCACTGCCTTTGATTCTAACGGCAGCCTAGAGGAACTACTACAGTGCCCGTTACACAGACAAGGCAACTGAGGCTGTAAAGACAGTTTGGTAAGTTTCAACTAGCGTCTGTTTGGCTCCAAGTAGTGCTCACGAATGTTGATTATCTTTTGACCGACGTGACTTCTGTTTTCCCTGACTAACCACGGTGTCTTTTCAAAAACCGGGTTTCTCTTTCTGTCCCTGTTCCCAAGTCTTTTAGGTCGCCTGTGACCACTCTTGTAGCCCCAGCTTCATTATCCAGGTTCACACCGGAGGATCCACATGGTGGCACTGTAACCTCACACAGTTAAAACATGAGGAAAAAGGAGAAAAAAAAAAAAAAAAAAAAAAAACAACCCACTTGTTTCCACTGTACTAGGCAGGCCAGACTCAAGTCTGACAGACAGTCATGGACAGACAGACTGGCCTTAATTAGATCGATCTTCGCATTCTACCCTTTCTGGTTACAGACACCCCATGGGGTCCAGAGACCCCATGCCCAATGGCGGGGTGTTGATCCTAATATCACAACATCTAAGAGCATGCCATCAAGACCTCTCCAAAGCCAGGAAATGCATGACTATCCCTTTCAAAATATTTTGTATCTGACTCTCATAAGCCCCTATCTCTTTAGACTTTCTGAAGTGGTGGGCTTTCTGAGAGAACAAAAGGAGGGAAAGACAGACAAATTAGGGAGAAAGGAAAAGGATCAGCTCTCTGGATACATGACATTAAGTGCAGTACCCAATATCCCCAGACACACTTCCTTATGCATGGGAAGGCTTACCCAGTTTCTATCTTGCAGGCTGTAAGATACATTAAAGGTATAAATTCATGATGTATCTTTAGGTGTTTGGTGATGCAAGCTGTTCCTCCAGTACTTTGCTTTCTTTGCTTCCAACTAAGAAAAAAAAAAAAAAGACCAAGATCCTTCCATGTCACAGGAGGGAGGAAGACTTTCCAAGAGGGCAGATCTATAGACAAAGAGGAATCTTACCAGTCTAGGAATGTAAAAAAAATATGCATAAGGTTGATGGAACAAAAATATTTTTATTTGTATATTTCTAAGTCATTTTGAAGTAGATGGCAACCAGAGAGAATCATGCTTTTCAAGATAAGTGGCAAGATCCACACTCATGACTGCTTGTCTTAGGAAGAGTCTTCAGGGCCAGTTTCATTTTAAAGATTTGGGGAATCACTCTACCCAGATGCCTGAGTTGTCTGCACATAGGCTGGCATGAGGAGCCTTCATGCTTTTGTTTGAAATCCAGTCAGCTAGTCTCTGGCTTTATGACTTCGGCCCAGCAGCTATCTCTAACTCACCCATGGGCCACATGCATCCCAGGATAACTTAATGTTGCCCAGCACAAAATTATGCACTTACTTAAAATGAGAATTTTCTCAAAAATAACATAGTTATGTAGTTCTCAAGGATGAACTTTCTAGATGAGAAAGTCATGTTGCAATGTCAAGAGTTTGGACCCATCTCACAAAGCCTGTTCCTCAACCCGAGTTCTCTCATCTGAAAAATGGGCATGAATACAGTAGCTCCTGTTTTACAGGTTGTTGGAAGATTGTGTAGAAATCTAGCATATGGTAGGCCCTTAATAAATACTGACTGTTCTTAATAAATGTGCCCTGTTATAATAGTAAGAGTCCTGATCATGTTTGATACTGCTCAAAGAACAATAAAGAGACAGAAGAGAGAGCTGATCTGGCTTGGAGCTCCTTAGAGATGAATGGCTCAGGTCTTTTCAGGGCTCTAGCTCTGTGCTTGGACCCCCTTAGAGATGAAAGTGACTTCCTTTATATTTATATAGCATACTTGGTGACCAACAGGCCATCTATAGACAGTATGAATGAGGCATTAGTAGGACACTGAGGTCAGAGACTCTCTAGTCTTGATGGGTTCCTGAAAAGATGTCTCATCAAATGGTGACATTTCTTGACAATAATTTTCACCCCTTGGTTTCCTGTTTCTTCCTGTTTAGAGTAATACTCAGGTTTAAAATGAAGTAACCTATTGCTGTCTTCCCAGCCTTCCCTCACAGAGCTGAGAGTGATTACAGAAATCCCTGTGCTGTCTAGACAGCAGACTGGGTCACATTGGGACCTTTTAGAAAGGCAGATCTTAGTTCCCCACCCCTGCCACCTGCTGAGTCCGGGATGCTGAGGGAGTAGCTCCTAGTGGTTTGTGCTCAACACAGCTTGGGATGATGATTCTCAAACCCGACACTTCTTCCGCTAACCTCAAAACAGAGCCTCATGGGACCATGAGAAAACTCTGAGCATGTTTCTGGGAACCCAACCAGGCTGATCAGGATGCTTTTCTGTTTTTTATTTTTATGGTCTTATCTGTATATTTTAATGTTACCTCCTATTTTGTCTGTAGAGAAGTCAATGTTGGAGTCCTTCAAGTCTTTGCCTCTGACTGTACAAATATTTGACTTGTGGCTGTTTCTTGTCGATGCAAATTACAGGGAGAAGCATTAACGGAGATCCCCTAAAAAACCACCACCTCCACCAAAACAACAAACAAACAAACAACAACAAATCAACAACAACAACAACAAAACCCCAAATAACACATAGCATTTCATTTCCTAATGATTATCACCTTTTGGTGTGTGTGTGTATGTGTGTGTGTGTGTGTGTGTGTGTGTGTGTGTGTACATGAGCACATATGGAAAAAATGGGGGTCTGTCTTCATGAGGATGTGACAATAGTCAGTGATGTTTGGAACAGTGTAGCACTAATAACATTAGTTACATGGCCAGCATCCCTAAATAAAACACCGCATATAATTTATATACTGCCACATATATTTTCTTCATTCTTTCTTTTGCTGTGTTCTTCTTTCTTTTAAATAGGGAAACAGGTTTAAAAGTTTACACCTTCATCGTTGGCCACGTGAATTTGGGGAAGCATCCTAGAACTCAAACAACTCTTTCTCTTGAGTTACAATAGGTTTGGTGCAAGTGGCTGGCTTCTGTTTGGCAGGCACTACACCAGGTGTGTTCTGTGACTCACTCAATCCACCAAATAACTCTAAAAGATGGGAATTTGAATTTTTTGATGTTATGGTACATAGCAGGATGTTTTGGTGCATGTACATGTATACCGTGGGATGCCTGAATCAGCACTTAGCATACATGTTGTGTCACATATTTATATTTTTGTGTGATGTAAACACTTAAAAGTACATTCTTGACAGTTTTCAAGCTTATAATATTTTGTTGTTAACTGTAACCACCATGATGACCAATAGCTCTTGTCAAATTACTCTTCTTGTCAAAGTAGACTGGGTCTTCTGATCACCACCTCCCCGATCCCACCACCCTGTCCCCTGGAAAATACCAATCTCTGTCAGATTCGGTGAGTGTTACACTTTTACCCTCACGTATGTACTTTGTCTCTGGTCCTGGCTTGTTTCATTTAACATGACATCTTCCAGGTCCTCCAGTTCATTTACAATGACAGGTTCCATTTGTTGTTAAGGTTGAATATGATTCCATTGTGTACATTCCTATATTGATTTCTTTGTCTATTCATTAGTTCATGGATACTCAGATTAGTTTCATCTCTTGGCCATCATGAATGATGCTACGATGAAATGGAAATGTGGACAAGCTTTGACATGCTGGCCTCATTTCCTTTGCATTTGCAGCCTGTTGAGGAATGACTGGGTCATATGGCAGCTCTCTATATAACTTCTTGAGGACCCTTCTTATTGTTATCTGGAATGTCTATAGCAATTTACACCCTCACTTACAGCCTACAGGGCTCTCTTTTCTTTTCATCCCTAACAATGCTACCTTCTGTCATTTCAGTAATAGCCTTCTAACAAGCGCAGGCACTGCCATCGATTGCTGGTACCCAGGACAGTTCATCCTCCTAAGGCCACTTTGGAGAATTGTCTATTTAATTCCGATTTTAAATCACATTCTTGCTTTCTCTTACTATTGCATTATCTGGCTTCCTTATCTAATTTGGGTGTTAACTCTTTACATCCTGAGATGGAAACACTACATTTCCCAAGTTCATTGCATCCTGAGATAATGTGGAAGCAGGCTAGATAGCACCAAGAATGAGGCCAGTGAGGGGGTGACATTCAGCCAGTGGTTCGGGGAGACATACCTTCCACCTTAGACCATGGCCAAGTTCATCCGTAACTTCTCAGAGAAGGCACCGTCGATGGTGGCCGCTGCCGTGACTTACTCTAAGCCTCGATTGGCCACATTTTGGCACTACACCAAGGTTGAGCTGGTTCCTCCAACCTCTGGTGAAATCCCTACAGCTATTCAGAGTGTGAAAAAAAATCATTCAAAGTGCTAAAACTGGTAGCTTCAAACACCTTGCAGTTAAGGAAGCTGTGCTGAATGGTTTGGTGGCCACTGAGGTGTGGATGTGGTTTTATATTGGAGAGATCATAGGCAAATGTGGCATTGTTGGCTATGATGTTTGAAGACCAGTCTTTAACTTCCGATTTGAGTTCTTATTTGAATGTTTTTGGACCATGTGTAACGGGACTGCTATCTGAATAAAATACTAGGTGTTGAAAACACTGCTGTGTTTTCTCTATTAAAAACAAAAACAAAAAACAAAAAACAAAAAACAAACAAACAAAACAATAAAAAAAGAAAGAGGCCAGTGAAATGTTCCCAAAGGGATACAGTGGCAGAGCTGTGTGACAGAAAGGTGTCATGTGCCCACTTAACTAGTAAAATACAAACCTGGTCAGAACCACCTGGGCCAAGGGCTGGTTGCTAACTGTCGTCAGCTTCATTGTCATGACCTTTCTGGCTTATAGGATCAGCTGTTCCCATCCTGTATCCAATGTTACGACACATCTGAAAACCCTACACAACAAGGAGGAAAAAGGGCAAGACATCACCTGCAGCAAAATGTGGGACCCATTCCAGAAATTCCCTGCCTTTACTCTCCTAATTAGCCTGACCATATATGGACTTCCAGTGGGTGTGGCCTACTCTGTGGATGACTCCACTCAGTCTGAGTATGTACTTGTGCTTTGAAATGAAATTTCTCTTGACATCTCACTTTGCATGTCTCCAAATTCTTGCCTGATGATGATAAGAATGTGGGAACACTACTTAAAGGTCTTTTCTCCATCCCCGACACCCTCCAAGGCTTTCTGGCCCCTACTATTGGCAGCATTTTCAAATATATGATATGCACACATATTCTCCTTCTCTATAGGTTCTCTGTTCTATAGGTTGCATTTATTGCCTGTTTTCTTGGCTGTTGAGAGCCCTTTAATTGTTGGATGTATATTTGTGTATTATTCCTTTTGTTCTCTGAGTTGGGGCAATATTCCCAAATTACTACCCAAACCAGCACCATGGAGTCCTTCCTCATTATGTTCT
This sequence comes from Mus caroli, assembly GCF_978045245.1. Lineage (NCBI taxonomy): Eukaryota > Metazoa > Chordata > Mammalia > Rodentia > Muridae > Mus > Mus caroli. Next base: position 95,671,695 of record NW_028227264.1, read on the forward strand.
TCTGGTATTTGAAGGGTTTCATCTCTCAGGTATGAGCTTTTCAATCATTTTAGGTTGGGTTTTAGATATACTGTGAGATGAGAGTCTACATCAGGAGGCCCCTGTTCTTTGCCCACAGGGAACACAAGAAAGATCAAACAGGACTCAGACACAAGACTATTTGGGGAGACGTCTCTACCCTTTCTATCATACCCATTCCTATTGGTGGTTTATTTTTACCAATATCATATCTCATTTCAGAAAAAAAATAACCTGCTATATAAGTCTAGAAAAAGCTTCACATAACTCTATAGCATTAAGGGCAGGTTTTTCTTGGAAAAGGTTCCAAGAATCTATACTCTGGCCCAGTGGTTCTCAACCTTCCTAATGTAGTGACCCTTTAATCCAGTTCTTCATATTGTGGCAACCCCCAGCCATAGAATTATTATGGTGCAACTTTATAACTGTCATTTTGCTACTGTTATGTGTCATAATGTAAATATCTTTTTTGCCCTCCCCTGAAGGGGTCATGACCCACAGGTTGAGAACCACTGCTCAAAGTGATTATTTCAGTTTAATTCAAGTTAGTTCTGTCTTTCTTCTCCTACAAAGCACCAAGGTTCAGTTCCAGCTTGTCATCTCCCCAACTACCCATTAGGGAAGTAGTTTGAATGAGAAGAATAGAAAGGTACTGCTAACTGCATTGCCAGTATTTGAATGGTGCAGAGATATACCTGGTGAGAACGTTAGCGTTCTTTTAGAGGCAGACGTAGACATTTCAGGGCTTTCCAACATTAAGCATCGACCAGGAGGAGAGGATAAAGTTCCCTCTCCTCCTCTAAGCTCCCTTGTTCCTTTGTTTTCTGTGCTATTTGGTCCATTTTCCTCCTGGGCCTGCACTAGCCCTAGGTCTTCAAGAGGCTGAGCATTCCATGTGTGGCTGACTCTCTTGGCAAGCAGTGTATCATCTACCCTCTAATTGGGTTTGCTGGTCTCCAGCCTCAGCCAAATGCAGGCTAGGGCTTTAATGAGCAGCCATCCAACCCTCACTGTTATCTGTGGTGCCAGGAAGACTATTCCTTATTCGTGAGGAGTTATTTGTACGTAAAACAAAGTCATCGGCACAGTAGGATTCAGAAACTAAAGTTTTGAGTTGGGGTTTCACTGGTTAATTCACTGGAGGGGCTTTAGGAATAACCTTATTGAAATATAATTCACACAGCGTATCATTTACATACCGTACAGTTCACCCACTTAAAGTGTATAATTCAATGGTTTTTAGTTGCAACCAGCATGGTAATCAATGTTAGAATACTTTTTCATTATTCCTAGAACAAACCCTGTACTTTGAAGTCTGACCACCTCTGCCTCAAGCTCCCACCTCTAAGTAGTCACCCCTTTGACTTCCAACTCTGTAGATTTGAATACCTTTTTTTAAAAAAGAAATTGGATATTTTATTTATTTATGTTTCAAATGTTATCCCATTACCCCATTTCCCCTCTGCAAGCCCCCTATCCCATCCCCCCTTACCCTGCTTCTATGAGGGTGCTCCCCCACCCACCTACCCACTCCTGCCTCACCACCCTAGCATTCCTCTACACTGGGGCATCAAGCCTTCACAGGACCAAGGGCCGCCCCTCCCATTGAAGCCAGATAAGAACCCTTCAGCTCCTTCAGTCCTTCCCCTAACTCCTCTACTGGGGTTCCTGTGCTCAGTTCGATGGTTGGCTATGAGCATCTGCATCTGTATTGGCCAGGATCTGGCAGAGCCTCTCAAGAGACAGCTGTATCAGGCTCCTGCCAGCTTTGAGTGTCTTGAACATTTCAAATGTGTGACTAAGTCCCTGGGCAGGCAGTGTGCTATGGGGCCTGAACAAGGGACAGAGCCAGTCTCAAGGTCCCATGTTTTCCCATTTTACCATATTACCCATCAACCTCTGAGAGAGTGAAAGCTCATCTATAGGTCTTTTCCTTGCGAAATGAAGATTTTTTTTTTCTATTTCTCCTCATTAAAAGCTTCTTAAACCTCTGCAGTCATTTCAGCTAAGTTTTACAGCGAAGCTGAAAGAATAGGACAAAGACCCTGTGTGCTTCCCCACGTGTGTTCCAATTGTGAGAATTCATTCTTTCCTTCCCTTTCACTCTCCCTCCCTCCATCTCTTGGCCCGTCTTCCTCTGTCTCTCTCCCTCTGCCTGTATTTCTTCCCACCATTTAAAAATGATTTGCAGATGTGTCTTTATGTGTGGTGGTGTGTATTTCTTCAAAACACGTTTGTTGTCAATAACCCTAGAGTAGTGCTTGAAAGTGGGCTGTGGGTACCGAGGAGATCCTAACCAACAGACCACACTCAAAGCTGCCCATTGCCCCAGTAGTGATTGGGGTCTTTGGTCCTGTTTACTCTGCAGTCTCTCAGGAGCTCTTGGTTTTTCTGACCGTGGCATTACCTGATGAGACAGCCCTCAGTGTGGCAGTCTCTGAGGTGTTCTTGCCACTGGATTATTGCATTTTGGGGCTGTTTTCTTCAGAGTCTTTCTGTACATGGCAGTGTGTCCATTTCTAGTGATAGATTTCATCCTGCATCTATGCTGGGGGTTCTACACAAAAAAGAAAAAAAAAAAAAGAAAAAAATCACCATTTTTCCTCCTTTCTGCAAGGGAGTGTCTAGTGATGAACTACTACCTAAACATTTTATTTTTCATTAAAACTCACTCACTAGTTCTAGAGTCCTTTGATGATGGGTAGTAATCAATTATCATGGGAAAGATTACCACGTGATGATATTCTAATTTCTCTTCTGCTCTTCTGTCGGATAGAACTGTCCCATCTTGACTATGCCTTAGCATTCTAATATACCATTATGTCTGCTCAAATGATTCCAGATTTGGCCAGTGGCATCTTCGTCAGCCTGCTCCTGTGTTATTTTGGCATGTGCCTCCTCCTAGTGTCAAACGCTTCCTTACTTCCAGGTGCAGAAAAGCCATGGAAGCTCATTCTGCATTCGTGATTCTCCAGCTCTGGGGACCAGATGCTTCTCCAAGGATCTTGAATTCCATTTAGTGAAGAAGGAGAATGGAAAACAATGTGTGGGTACCAGGGCTGCTTGCTGCTCCAGGACTCACTACTTCTCGAATAGGCAGCTAGGAGATGCACACATTCAGTCTGCGTGTCATTTTCTATTCTCTTCTATCCACCCATAGAAGAAAGCATGTGGTCTGTAATTATAGTCCATGCCTTTAGGTTCATACAGGCCTTTCCCCTATACATGCTTGGAAGGTTAGAAACCTGGCTCCTCCTATTTGTATATTGCTAGATATGGAAATTAATATAATTAGTCATGCTTATTGTGTTTCTTTCCCTTTCTTCTTTCCCAGAAGCTATGGTCTTTGAACATTGCCACCTAGAACGGTACACCCCACTCTGTCCCCTCCTAGTTACTCTCTGATGTTCTAGGTGGTATCTTTCTGGAAACGAGGCTAGCCCAGGCTGCATCTCACCCCTAGTTCCTCTCACCTCCACTCTGTAGTTCTCTGCTATCAGTCAGATTTTGCACCCAGCTGAGGCTTGCTGTGGGAGTCTGAGAGACCCCTGAGACTTGATAGCTGCCTTTTCCACTTAGCGGTAATTTGACGCTTGGGTGTATCCTGCTCTCTGTTTCTGCTAAAAGGGTGGGTTTCAGTGGGCTTCATTTGCTCTTATTTTTTGCTACAAAACCCAAAATCTAGGTGAAGGCCTTTGTGCTTCATTCCAGGGGAGAAGGCAAAGGGGGCAGAGTGGAGGTGGGGTGGGCGGAAAGAGCACAACAGAGAGAGAGCAGACACATGCACAGTGTGAGCGCAGGACAGACGTGTGTTATATGGGAAACCTACTCGCAAGTTAACAGTATTGATCTAGGCATGAAAGCAGCATACAGTCAGCTCTTAAAGAATCACTTCCCAACCCCTGCTTTGGAAGTAAAGATTTCAAAACATAAAATTGGTGCACATAGCCAAATCATAGCTTCATGGGAAAATATTAACTTTTTCTTTCTATTTCTTGTCACTTTGTTTTGAGGTAGCCCAGACAAGCATTGAACTGGTGGCCATGCCTGGCTAAGTATTGTGTTTTAGTAGCAAAAGGATGCAAGGCCAGATCAGCAGCAGGGAAAGGCATACATATAATACACACACACACACACACACACACACACACACACACACACACACACACTGTTAGACTTCTAAATCAAAACCAGGTGTTTGGTACAAACCATATTGCTGGTACAGTTTAGGCACAGTAAATCACTCAGAACCTACTATGCAAGCGAACATGGCAGCCATGGCAGCCAAGAGCCAAAGGGCAGACAGTGTAAGCAGAGCAGTTGGCCTGTTATGTCGTTATGCTAATGTCTTTCTGCACAATAGTTTTGTTTTAAAAAAATGTTCCTACTTGAGCCAAACAATATTCCTATGATTAATTCCAAGAAATATGAATAGGTCTCCCTTCTTGGGACAATTTTCCCCTGAAGTCAACAATTGTTTTGTTTAGGTTATTATTGCTGTCCAATTGCTTAATTTTTCATGGTAACTCTTACTAATGATTCTCTAATCCCTCTAAAAGAAATGTTGAGAGAGTGATGAGTGCTATGGTTGGGAGGTAATCTTAGGCCCTATTATGAGGAGCCTTGCACACCATGTGCTGGGAGCAGAGTGTCAAATACATACATTGAGGCTCTAAGCATTCATATGTTGTTATGAGGAAGGGGAGCACACTTGGGGGTAAGAGAGCCACTTTGAAGAAGGAAGAGCCACGAGGAGCCCCATTCCTACAAGTACTTAACATGTTGAATAGGCCTGCCATAATTGAAGAGTTTGATGCTCTGTTTAGAGAAGCAATGGCCCTTTAAACTTAGTGCTTATAACCCTTTGCTGGGAGAACTTAGATTTTATGTCATTCCATACATATAGGTTACGTGTAAGCAAGAAGATATAATTAGGGTCTCATACAGCCTACACTGGCCTCAAACTTATTAATGAGACAAAGTTGCCCTTGAACACCTAATCGTCCTGTCTCCCAAGAGCTGGGATTATAGGAATGTAGCACCATCCTCAGGAAATACAGAGCTGAGGTAGAATCCAGAGTATGCTAGGCGAGCCCTCTACCAACTGATTCACACTCCCTGATCCCTTCATACGATTCAAACCTCCACTGAGAGTTAAGATCAACTCCTAGCTATGAGCCCCTATAAAAAAGAAAATTATATACTTCCAAATTCACATAAAGTGGTACAGAGTAAGCACTTTCAATCTGAAAAGAAGGCATACTAGCATAGGAAGGAGAGCTGGAGAACACAAAAGTAAGAGCAGATAGTAGGAAAAACCATTGTATCCTTTACCTTTGTATTGATATCTAGGGCTCATGGTGCTGTAATGTGAGACATAGTCTTAGGCAGCCCCTCGATCACAGCTATAACATTTACCAATAGCCTCTCTGCAGGCCCGGCTCTTCTCCTTGCCAGAGGCTTTCTCAGTGTCTTGAGGGCACTTGTTTTCTGTTTTTAATATCTTAGGGTCTCCACTGCAGCTTCAACTTTACAGTTTCCCCACACTGTCCTCTCAGGGCAAGCCTGCAGAGATGCTGGCCTACTCCACATCTGTTGACTAGTCTCCTAAGTTTTCCTTTGACAACTGACTAGAAACCTCCAGGATCCATAATGCCTCAGTTATACATTCTGAAAAGCCAGCACCACATGGGCCTGCCACTAGCTTGAGCCCTAGCCTGTCCCCACTTGGACCCTGACTGAAAGCGAGCTTGTAACTCCCTAAGCAGTTGAACATGGTGAAATAAATCACAAGGAAGCAAGTTGCTGGGAAGTCTTAGGCCAGCGGGGTATCCAATGGAGCTCTCTTCTCAAGGGAGTCTTTTAAATGAGTTTATCCTTTTATACCTTTGAGGCCATCACAGGTTGGGTCTTGTTTATTATTGACATATCAATTCATCCTTCTTATTTTCCCAAAGAATTAGGATTTTTTGTGAATGATGTTAATCTCTTCCGAAACCACATTGTCCTTTAGACCCAACTTGATTCTGGCTTTTTTTTTTCCCCAAGATGCAATATTTAGAAATCTTTCTGCTCTGCGTTGGTCCCCATTATCACCTAAGTCTGACTAAAGTCAGCTAACAATGTTCATGCAATGCCTCAATACTGGTCTGCCTTGAAATTTCTGCCTTGAATTTTTATATTATTTAGTTTGTCACCTTTAACTAACCTTGGGAGAATGGGCAAGAGATAGACAGGTTCTTTGCCATGGTACAGTACACAACATGTCCTCAAGTCCAGTTCTCAACAGACTTTGTTCTTTTTTTTTTTTAATATGGTAAAAAAGTTTTATTTTTGTTTAGATAATTCTTTTTTTATTAGATATTTTCTTCATTTACATTTCAAATGCTATCCCCAAAGTCCCCTATACCCTTCCCCCACCCTGCTCCCCAACCCACCCTCTCCTGCTTCCTGGCCCTGGCATTCTCCTGTACTGGGGCATATGATCTTTGCAAGACCAAGGGCCTCTCCTCCCATTGATGGCTGACTAGGCCATCCTCTGCTACATATGCAACTAGAGACACAGCTCTGGGGGTACTGGTTAGTTCATGTTGTTGTTCCACCTATAGGGTTGCAGACCCCTTTAGCTCCTTGGGTAATTTCTCTAGCTCTTTTATTAGGGCCCTGTTTTTCATCCAATAGATGACTGTGAGCATCTACTTCTGTATTTGCCAGGCATTGGCATAGCCTCACAAGAGAGAGCTATATCAGGGTCCTGTCAGCAAAATCTTTCTGGCATATACAATAGTGTCTGGGTTTGGTGGTTGTATATGGGATGGATCCCCAGGTGGGGCAGTCTCTGGATGGTCCTTCCTTCCATCTTAGCTCTGAACTTTGTCTCTGTAACTCCTTCCGTGGGTGTTTTGTTCCTCATTCTAAGAAGGAACAGAGTGTCCACACTTTGGTCTTTTTCCTTCTTGAGTTTCATGTGTTTTGCAAATTGTATCTTGGGTATTCTAAGTTTCTGGACTAATATCTGCTTATCAGTGAGTGCATATCACGTGTATTCTTTTGTGATTGGGTTACCTCACTCAGGATGATATCTTCCAGATCCATCCATTTGCCTAATATCTATCCATCCTTAGGGTCACCATCTTTACTGACCACATCCTGTCAGCATTTTCACCTTCTGAGTTCAGCCAGAATTGTCTATTAAGCTAAGATTTCCAGGGATTTTCTAGCTAGCACTGCCCAAATTTCCTCAAATTCCTATTTTTTCCCTTGGGACAGGGTTTCTCTATGCAGCCCAGGCTGTCCTGGAACTAGTACTATAGGCCAGGCTGGCCTTGAACTCACAGAGATCTTTCTGTCTCTGTTTCGTGAGTGCTGGGACTGAAGTATATGCCATCACTGCCCAGCTCATAGTTAAAACTAATTCCAAGACATTTGGACCACACTGCTGGAGATTATCACAATATCAACTCCAGTTCTCTGATTCCAGCTTCCCATGTTAGCATCTTCATTGCTGTGATAAATTGCCCGAAAGCATCAACTTGAAAGAAGAGGGAAGATTATTTTGTCTATTAGTTCCAGAAAGTTCCATCTGTGGTCTGCTGGATCCACTGTTTCGAACCTGACACATCATAGTGATGAAAGTTGCTGGTAGAGGCTGCCTGTGGCATGTTAGCCAGGAAGCAGAAAGAATTACAGGAAAAGGCTAGGCTCAGGACCAAGATATGCCACCATTCAAAGGTATATCTGTAGCAATGTTCCTGCTGTCTATCACCTCAATAATTTACCCAGATTTTGAATCTGTCAATAAGTAGACTATTGATCAGTTCAGGGCACTTATGATCTAATCATCTCTGGAAGTGCCTTCAAGACACATCCCAAAGTGAGCTTATCACACCTCCTGGGGGTCTTTCATTCTAATCAGTTGATAAACAATATTGACAATAAAACCAGAACAAATCAATGAGAAAGGATGCTATAAGTACCTTTCTTTCACAAAGGAGATGTTAAGGAATTTACTCCTAACTCCTTAGGCTGGCATGTGACAGAGTCGGTATTTGAACCCAGGTGGTCATATCACAGAGCCACATGAGTCTCTGTGTGACTTCTCTCATTTAAACCTTAGTAGGAGAGAGGTGACTGCTTAAACGATGGGTAGCAAAACCATAGCTTTGACAATAGTCAACAAAGTGGTAAAATAGTTGTGCCAAACCAGAACAGGCTACCAGAGATTGTTAGGACAGCTTACAAAAAACACAGTAGAACTCAGAGAAGAGTGGACACCCAAAGTCATGTGGCAGGAATTGGGATAAACTGAGGCCATAAGAGCATGGAGGTTTAGACGGGGTGATGAATGAGTGTCAGTTGAAGGGCACAGTGAAAAGACACAATAGTTAGTAATAGAAAAGACTGTGAGAAGACAGAACTCATGAAATCTAGGGACTGGACCATTTGGTTTTATGGTCTTCATCCCTGAGTCACTCCATGAATGCCAGGGTGTTTTGAATAGAACGGCAGCAGCCTGCAGCAGGGTGGCTGGGTTCTCTTTATGGCTGCCCACCTGAGGGCATTTCTACAACTCTCTCTGGAGTTGGGGAGGTTGCTTAGGCTCTAGAGATGTATGAATTTTGAGGACATTCCCACTCGCCGTGCATCCTCCCAACCCCCATCAGATTTCCTTCTCATTTACTGACAAGAAAATATTATTTTAATAAAAGCTCTTTTGTGTGTGGGGGCAGTGGCCAGAGGGATATAACAAAGTTCAGTGGTTATGTGAATAGTTTCTTTCTGAAGAAAATAAATAACAACCATTTTTGTATGTATTTGCATGTACATTTGCCTGCGCATCACAGGATGCCTGTGTGAAAGGCATCAAGGAACAACTGTTAAAAGATCTTTCCACTGTATGAGTCCTGGCAATTGAACTCAGGTCACTGGGTTTGGCCGTGAGCCCCTTTACTCACTGAGTTATCTTACTGACCCAGAAACATATAACAATATTCTCTGCCCCTTTTCTTTCCTCCATTAAAGATAGAAATGAGACCGCTTAATTCTACCTGGAAACGATATCTTCTTAAAATTAAAGTGAATAACAGAAGGATCACATCCACTGAAGTGTCACACCTAGATCTTAAATGTTACAAATTCCAAGTGGCCGTTCAGTGATGGAAGTCAATTTGTTTTCTTCTCCTTGTAAACATTCAAGGTTAGCCACGCATGTGCATGGATAATCTAGGCAATGGACTTCTGCTTATTAGAATAATTTATAAAGCCTGTCTTGTGTATTCTCCTTTACTGTCAATTACACGCCTCAGGAATGGAGCTCAAGGACAATGTTACAGAGAGGTGTCTATCTGCTGATTTCCCTGCTAATATCCAGCCCATGAAATGACCCCTGAGCAGCATCAGGGTACACTTTATGAAGGCAACCCAAGACTCCCATTGGATATACAAACTTCTCTCCCCAGTCCCAACAAAATAATTCTATACCCTTCATCATCTATTTTCTTATCTGTCAACTTGGGAATTTGATGGTAAGCTTAGAAGGAGCTATTTACATTTTGATGGCAACCTCTATGTGAAAGCATTAAAGTAGTGACTATTTCAGATTTTCCTTTAGCATAGAGTGTTGGATACACACTGTTTCACTTTTGATTTTATTAGTATCTCCCACACCCATATTTATTGTCCAGATGACTTTGAGCATCATGACTTTGAACATCTCTATCCATGCTCCTAAGATGTGACTCTTGTCACGGCTTTCTTCTTTGCCTCAAGATGAAGCCATTCTTTTGTTCTCAGCGTTCCAGATGCACCAGCCTTTCCCAAGTTTTGAAAGAAGTTACTTCCATTGAGGTCTTGTTCTCTGTTCATGAAGGCCCTTGTTACAAGCCTCTGTCACCTTGTCCTTGGCCCTTCCGTGCAGGACATGACAACTGCTTGGCCTTCCTGAAAGCAGATGTGACATGTGTGCTGCTTCTTTTGGAAGTCCCACCTATACCCTGGCAACTGAATAGACACTCGGTAAAGTTTCATTGATTGAATAAAGGGAAAATAAAACAAACAAAAAACCCAAAAGACAAAGCTCAACTTGAATCTAGTGAACAGAACCCACAGAGCAAAGAAAGCATATTATGTCGTAATAAAGACTAAGATATACCAACAACTATATCAGGTGCTAAGGAGGGTCCCTAGTAAATGAAACAATCATTTGCTTTACCTATGGATCACACAGGCATCTGGTTCATTAGAACACATGCATAATTTACAAGCTAATATAAAAGTGTTGAAAATGGTACTTGAGGATATATGAATATATAAAGCGGAGGTCAGCTGAAGAACTGGAATAAATATTTAGACCAGAGGGTACTTTAAGGTTAATGAAAACAAGCTGCAAATGTGATTCAGTGCTTGCCAGGGGCCTGAGTAAAAATGACAGTTTGATCAGCTCCACGATGATCACGGCCTGAGGAGAAATCATTCTTGTCCCCTGGAGGCTGGGAGTGGGAGAACACAATTTTTTATAGCCCCCCCCGCCCCCCGTGAAAGAAATTTCTTTGAAGGGACCGTACTTATTTTCTCCATGCCTCCCTGAGCAACTTGGCAGCCTGCCCAAACCCGCAGCATTAGAAGGTCAGAGATTTGGTTTCCAGATTTGTCTCCCTTTCTGAGAGTCTTGCCTCCCTGCAATTAAAAGATGAGTTATAACCGTGGTGTTTCTGAGAGTTGGGGTGGTGGTGGGAAGCCCTAAGTCTGACAGGTAGTAATTCAGTGGTTCTGTCCACACCAGTATCCTCTGGTCCAGAGTAAGCCACTTGGTCTCTCTCAAACCCAGCTTTTCACTGTAGAGGGAAGGGATACTGATGCCTACTTCAAAGGGTATTTGAGAAGAAGAGTCAGCTGAGCTTTGCCCAGCCGAGCCCATGTTCCATAACTGATTCCCTCTGATGCCTTTCTTCCTTCTCCCGGAATTGACTTGAGAATCACTAAAGATTATGAACACTTGAAACATTCTTGTGTGAATATACCAGAGGCTCAAGAAGAGCAGTGACCCAGCCTGCTAATTTAAGAAAACAAAGAGAGAAGAACTGAATTCTCTTACTAATAATTTCTCCCCTTTAAAGTTTTTGGTGTTCCTAAGTTAATTCCTGCCGTATCAATATGCTAAGGATGGCTTCATAACCTCTAATCTTTCTACCCTACATAGATGGGTATATAAAAGTTAAAAGTGTATGTGCATATAATTTCCAAGTGAGTAGGGCCTTGTCACACTCATGCCAGTTAAAGAGGGACATGAAACTATAGAATTCATTGTCAAGAGTCAAGAATGAGCTATGCTGTATCTCTCACCCTCGTTGTCTTTATATGGAGATTGTGGGGCCTCCACTTAACTGACCCTAACTGCTATCTGAGATTTCTCCATGTAGATACTCAGAAGGTGTATTTTGATTCTTCTGCCAAACTTCTCAGTTCAGAAATATAGTAACTCACATGATAAGTTCTGCGGCTCCTGAGAAATTTCTCTCTGCCTCTCTAAGTCATTCGAAGCAGATTCATCTGTTTGAGAAGGTCACGAGAAATGTAGAGCATCTTCACAAGCCATTTCAAGTGTGGTGGCTTCTGGGACAAAGTCACAGGCATACTGAAATGTCTTCATTGTCCTGGGCTCTCTCCAACACAGTCACCAGAGGGATGAGATTATTTGGATAGTAATTTCTCTGTTTACTTTTTTTTCTTTGTGAAAGAAAATATTCCTGTAGTACAAGGAATCTAAAATTAGAAATTCTCTATGTGTCTCATTATGGCTCGGGGGACAAAGAAGCTAAAACAATGGATGTTTAAAAATAAAAATTGCTTTGTTTGCTCAGGCAGTTTCAGAAATCTAGCTTCACTGGGCAATAGAAAGGGGGGTTATAATTATAGGATTGTAGTGGACTAGCCTGTTGAGATAACCCACACACATTGTATCAACTGGCTACAAAAATATGTCCCTGAGTTCTCAACTGTTAATTTCTGTGTCAGGGGTGCCAGGATAGAGGGATATGAAAATGTTTGTCCTTCCTCACCTGCCCAAAGCAGAAAGCAAGCTGTGAAGGTCATGTAGCCCCCAACACTAACTAGATGAGTAAGAAGTATGTTGTTTTTTTTCATAATAAAGAGCTGGCAGCTGGGGCTGAGGCAGAAGGATGAAGAGAAAGAGAGAGGACGAGATAGAAGGGAGACATCAATGAGAGCCATCGGGTGGAATGCAAGAGAAGTCAGCTTATGTTAGATGGGCTAGCTGAGAGACTGCCCCAGCAAACAGACCAACACCCTTCTACTGTACAGATGTCTCCATGCCTGTATTATTAAAACTCCAAAGTCCCACACTACTAGCAAAAGTACATCTAGCCTTGGGCACCTTAAATGTTAAAAAGGTGAGTAGATTTACACAGAGAAATCGTGGGTGTTTGCTTCTGTTTTAGACACTTAGATTTACTAATCCATGGCTATTAACTTAGAGAGGTTTCAACAGCAATATCCATCTAGAGGTGACCACAGCTTGGCTGGTAGGACTTTCTGCTGTGAACATCTGTTTTATATCTCCTCCAACACATTTTTGTCTTTGAAGATTTGAAACTTGGGATAGTAGTAACCCCAAGGGCAGCCCCTCAAGGCTGTTGTTTGTACTCTGTGAAATACTATTGCACAAGCTTCCCCCTGGGACTAGTGAAGGGACATTTATAGCAGTGTGACACCAGCGTATCCTGTCTTACATTATCTACATAGCATCTGCACTGAGTGGTAGTGTGAAGGCAAATCTGCTGATTTCCTTTCCTGGAGTATGTGGTGAGTGAGGGGGGCCCTCAGTGAGTGTGTGAGCAGTGGACTAAAGTCCCTGAGTGAGTGTGCATTGTTGACAGGGGCAGAGCATGGCAGGAATGCTAATGCCTCTGACCCATGCAAGTCCCAAAGCCTACCTAGGGCGAGGCTCAGGGATCTGGCACAGCTGTCCTATGATGCAAGTCCAAGTGTTTGCCAACTACTCGGTTCAGAAACTATTAACCACAGCTTCCTCCTCTGAGATGACTGCAGCCTGAGATGGGGTTCTCCACAGAGACCTCCTACAAGATTAGCTAAACATTCCCTCCTATTCGTCTCTGCACGGTAAACCTACCTTCTTGTCCAGCTGTATATGATCACTACACCCTCCATTCAGGTGTATAAAATAAACATACTGACATTACAGGTTGCTTTTGGCATCCCCCATCAGAGCAAGAACAGCCCACATGATCCCAGCACTTCTGTACGTGAGTCTGTCCGTCCTTTCTTCATTCTGTCCTCACCTTAGTTAGGTCAATTCCCAATGTCACTCAGAGCATGAGAGGAGGACTTACTTGGATAAGGCACAAGGCACTTCTGCTGTATCATAGCTTTGACTCCTAGAGTTGGCATTTCTACTCAGTTTTTAAGGGAAGCAACCAAGGTTCAGAAAGTTCACAACATACAACCGGTATGTATGCTGGGACACACAGCTTTATCCAGATGGTTGAGGTGGACTGTTTCTTCTCAGTGGCCAGTTGTGGACACAGTGTAACAAACGTGAAGGTCCCAGAAGGACTTCTCATCACACTGTGAACTAAGATGGGTGTTCAGGTGTTCAGTCTTCTTGGCTTTGCTCTTTGAGATCTTCCTCCAGAGGGTCGAGAGCTGATGGTGGTCGAGGACTCTAGACATATCTAGGTTGTTTTCAGGCATTGGTTGATCTGCTGGTGTGATTCTCGTCTGTTGGCATGTGGGGTGCTCATTTTCATCTTGCTGTGACTAGTCTTGTGCCTGTAATAAAGTCAGCACTGGATGAGTAGTCTGATAGCCTGGGAGCTTTTGTGATCCATCTATGCTATGCCTACCTTACAATTAGAGTATCTTTAGCAGTGGACATCAATAATGGCAGAAAACCAAGGGGATGAAGGCTACTATTCAACAAGAGTGATGAGCTCAGCTGAACAGACTGGTATTATTCGCTTGCACACAAGTTGCATTCATAGATTTGGCCTTCCTAATTGTCTTTTTCCAGGCTGGATTTCGACCTTTAGATGTGCTATCACAAATGGATGTTTTCAATCTGGTTGAGCCGCTCAGCTGAGAGTCCAGTTCTGGCAGAAACCTCTATTCTAATTTTTATAGAGATAGGGTTTTTTTTTTTTTTGGAAACCACTTGAGTTTTTATTGCATTTCTGTACTTATTTGATAAAATTCATGGAATGGAAAATGAAAGCCCAAGAGTGCTGATTTTAATGATAAGTGATTTGAGCTCATAAACTTAATTCAATTTAGAAAAAAAGATGGAAATAATCAAGATGCCAAAAATGAGGATATTTTAGCCTTAATTGGACATACTGACTTTAAGCCAGTCAACTGTGATTTCATTGTTGAAGCAAAGAACACAATTTCAGAACATGTGTAAATTTTTAGGGAAAGGTTATTTTCTAAATGGAATATAAATTTTATCATTCTTAGGCAACACTCGTACAGAGATCTGCTTAGGTATATGCAGTAATGATGTACAATCTTTAAAATTTGATTTTTGTGTGTGTGTAATGCTTTAGGTAGAGCATTGTAGAATTTCGTGTTTTCTTAATTCTCCAATAATTCTTCAGTGTAGGCAGTCCTTATCATCATAGGGGAGCCACAAGCTTATGAAGTGGCAAAGCTATGTGTACTAGCAGGCTAGGACTATTAGGGCAAAGAACGACAGCTGAGATGCTTAAGCGACAAAATTAATTTTCCCCGCAAGTACAGAGGCTACAAGTCCAAGATCAAGTTAGCAAAATTTTCAAGGCATTTCCCCTTGGCCTGCAGACAGTGGCCTTCTCCCTGTCTACATGGCACGATTTCTTCATCTGAAAACACTGGTTCTGTGGGGTTAACTAATACCAGATGATGTCATTTTGTCTTAGTTTCCTTTGCTCCTCTGCTTTCTTGATGGTTATGTGTGGAGGGAGCACACACATCATAGTAAACACATGGAGGTCAGAGGACAAAGTGGTTGATTTTCCTAACTTAGGTCACCAGACTTGTCTGGAAGAGTCCTTATCCACTGAGCCATCTCTCTGGATCCTGTTGCTGTTATCTTTAAAGGACCCCTTTCCCAATGCAGTCATTGCCTTGGGTTCTAAGGGTTAAGACTTCAAATTCTAAAATTTAGGGGTATAAAATTTAAGGCATAGCATTGTGATATGACCCAAACTTAGCGATTTAAACTATTTTGAAGAAGTGATGGGACAGCATGCAGATGCTAAAGAAGAAAGTCGTAGTTGGGAGACTGAGGTCGGAACAGGTGGCTCAGAGCACCTGAAAGAGAATTAGTCCAGGGAGAGGAGATGCTTTTTCCTTTGAAGCAATGCTCTGTTTTCTCCACCATGGACAGAATACAACAGAATCAAACCAAACTCGAAATCTTGCAGCACTAAGCAATAGGACTCTAGTCTAATGTTAGGAAACTAGGCCAGGCACATAGCACTGCCTCTGGCAAACTGTATAGTGACTGCTTTGAGGTAAAATGGTGAAGGCATCTGGAGAGCTTTAATCACCCTAATCAGGACATCCCTGGGGCAAAGGGGTCTGGTTACACATCTTCAAAGGCTCTGAACTACTTTCTACATCTGCAGGCTGAAAGGGCTGTGAAATCAGTTGCACAGAGAGAGACGGAATTAATACGACTTGATTGAGCTAAGATCATCGTATTCTAAAAAGCAATTAAAATCATTCTGACCTTTGAAAAGTAAATCGCCAAATTTTCCTGTTACATTTGAATCAGAGGGAAGGCAAATAGTGAGTTTAATAAGTATGAATGAGTTATGCCATTAAAGAACCTTTGGGAGATTTTAATATATTATTTTCTTTCAAAGGAAATTTTACAGTCGCAGAAATCCAGATTCCTACGTTTCCTTTCATGTTGAAGAAGATTGGCATTTCATGTATGAGATATATCACAAAGCATATATTCATGCACCTTAGCCTGGATTAATAGCATTTCTCCCACATGTTCATGCGACCGTTTGTCTTGTCACTTCAGTTGTCTGCATTGCAAAACACAACAGTAAGCAGAGTGACTTCTGAGCAGCAAACTTGTAGGCTAGATTGGTTTGGGGCTCACCTGTTAGGATTCAAACCCTAGTAGAACCCCTGAGTTATCTGTCAGTGTCAGTAGATTATGAGCTTAAGAAGCCGGACATTGGGCATGCAACTTAGAAGAGATCGTGACAAAAACAGGTACAAAGAAAGCAGAGAAGGAAGAAATGAAAGGAGACAGGCAGGGGACAAAGAAAACACTCAATTTCTATCAGCGTTGACAGACTCCAGCAGCATCAATGGGTAACCAGTTAGGTTAGATCGGGGGTGCAGAGTCAGGAAGAAGAAGCAAACAACATGACTTGCTTCTCCTTAAGAGTTGCATTAGTGTGACAAGCCTGTGACATTTCTGGAGAACACACACACACACACACACACACACACACACACACACATGTATATTGTCTTCATTTGCTAACTCATTGTAGTTGAGTGCCAAGCATTTGCTGTTTATCTGTTATACTGTGATTATTTATTGAGTTCATTCACTGTCAGGTGCCAGTCTTGACTCTAGGGATGCTAATGGATGCAGGCAGATGCTGGCAGATGCGGACTGCTGCCCTTTGTACCACATGCGTTTTAGTTGGAGTTGACTGCCATGGAGAAAAATAAATCAGGGTGTAATAAGGAAGACTGTAGTTCTAGAAATTTCTCTGGGAAGGGTTTGACAGCTAAGGCAGCAAAATAGAAAACAAAAGTGGGCCCTGAGATACTTTGTTACCAAAGTTGTGTTGAGACTGTTTCACTATAGTTCTACTCTAAGAAGGAAGTTTGGGGTTTCAGCCACTAAATTGTAATCATTTTACAGTAAAAATAATTATGATTATCAACTCATTCAAAATGTGCACCAGGCAGCTCTGACACGCACTGTTCCATATATGTCATAGAATACTAAAAATGTAGACCCCTTCCTGGCACCAATGCCTGAACACAGAAAGAACCTGGCAAAAGTCTAGGCATTCTAAATATATATTTAAAGGAATCTAGGTTAAGTCATGATGTTTAGCGGTTCATATACATTAATAATATCCTTTTTAAAAAAAGATTTGAGCCGGGCGTGGTGGTGCACGCCTTTAATCCCAGCACTCGGGAGGCAGAGGCAGGCGGATTTCTGAGTTCGAGGCCAGCCTGGTCTACAAAGTGAGTTCCAGGACAGCCAGGGCTACACAGAGAAACCCTGTCTCGAAAGAAAAAAAAAAAAAAGATTTGTTTTTTTATTTTATGTGAATACATTGTCTTCAGACACACCAGAAGACGTTATCAGATCCCATTACAGATGGTTGTGAGCTACCATGTGATTGCTGGAAATTGAACTCAGGACCTCTGGAAGAACAGTCAATGTTCTTAACTGCTGAGAACAATCTCTTCAGCCCAGCTATTAATAATGTCTTTAAGTTAGGATATTGTGATGGTTTGTAATATGCTCTGCCCAGGCAGTGGCCCTGTTGGACTAGGTGGGTGTGGGCTATAAGACCTTCATCCTAGCTAAGTGTAATTGAGTATTCTGCTAGCAGCCTTCAGATGAAGATGTAGAACTCTCAGCTCTGCCTACACCATGCCTGCATGGACACTGCCATGCTCCTGCCATGATGATAATGGCTTGAACCTCTGAACTTATAAGCCAGCTCCAATTGAATATTGTCCTTATAAGAGTTGCCTTGGGCTTGATGCCCCAGTGTAGGGGAATTCCAGGGCGGGGAGGCAGGAGTGGTGGGTGGGTGGGGGAGCAACTTCATAGAAACAGGGAGAGGGAGGATGGGATAGAGGGTTTCTGGAAGGGAAACCGGGAAAGGGGATAACATTTGAAATGTGAATAAATAAAATATCCAATTAAAAAAAAAAAGAGTTGCTTTGGTCGTGGTGTTTGTTCATAGCAGTAAAACCCTAAGACAAATATATTCAGCCTATTCCATTACCATAGACCAAGTGTCTCTGTTAGGTTTTCTTCAGTAACTCTTATAAAGTAAAACACTTAATTGAGGCTGGCTTATAGTTTCAGAGTTCAGCTCATTATCATCATGGTGGGAAGCATGGCCATGTATAGGCAGACCTGGTACTGGAAAAGAGGCTAAGAGTTCTACATATGGATTGGCAGGCAGCAGGAAGAGAAAATGCTGTACTGGGCCTGGTTTGAGCATCTGAGACCTCAAAGCCCTCCTCCAGTGACACAGTTCCTTCAAAAAAGTCGAACCTACTCTAACAAGGCCACACCTCCTAGTTGGCACGTATTGTAATCATGTTGCCCCCGGTAATGAAGCATTCACACACATGTTTCTATGGGGGCCATTCTTATTCAAACTACCATACCAAGGCACACTTTACACAAGTAGTTCCCTGGGCACATTCTCAGGGATGGTGTGTCACCGATATCAAAGCTAGAACAGTCTCCAGGAAATTCTTATGTAGTTAGAGACCTGCAATCACAGCTGGAATAAGAATAAGGCTGTAGACGTCCTTCCGTGTAGAAGCATCCAGAAAAAAATGGCTTATACTGATACATTTATTTACCCATTGTGCTAGTTACTTTTTTGTCAGCTTGACAGAAAGTAGAGTCCCCTGGGAAAAGGGAACCTCAACTGAGCAATTGCCACCATCAAATGGCCTGTATATAAGTTTGTAGGGCATTTTATGGAGTGGTGATTGGTGTGGGAGGGTCCAGCCCACTCTGGGCAGTATCACCCCTGGCCTGGGGATCTACTAGGTGTTATAGAAAAAGCAAGCTGAGTAAGCCATGAAGAGTAAGCCAGGAAATAGCATCCCTTCATGGTTTCTGTTTGAGTTCCTGTCTCTAGGTTCTTGTTGAATTTCTGCCCCAACTTTCCTAGGTGATAGACTATGACTTGCAAATGTAAATGGAGTAAACCTTATCTTTCCCTTATATGGTCAGTGCCTAAGCATTGCAACAGAAAGTGAGCTAGGATGCCCCTGAGTTCCGACTTTTGTTAGTGTGGAGCTGTGTATTATAATTAAATTCAGCAGATATTTGGTGCATACTGCTTTCCCTTCCAGCCAGAGAGCTGTGCTTTGAAATGTTGTCAGCCAGTGATTTGAAATAATTCTTCAAATAATAATCTCTCCTGGAATCCTGTCTCATGTGTGTGCTTGTGTGTGTGCATGTCATATGCATGTATGAGTGCATGGATTCCCTTTGCAGATGCAGTAATACACAAGAATAAAACCAAAACAGAATCTGTTGCAGGTTTCTGCGAGCTGGTCCTGGAGAGAATGATTGGCAGACTAAATGACGGTGGTATTATTAAAATTCATGAACCAGAGAATTACCGGTGTGTAATATTCACAAATGCAGTGGGTGCTAAGTATCTCTGACATACTCTCTAACGCTTTAAGCATCTTGGGGGAAAATGTTAGAAGTCTGTCAGGAACATATTGGATTTTCCTAAAGCATATGGTGATGAAATAGAATATCATTTTATGAGAAAATGCCGCCACGGTGGCTTCCGGACCCAACATATAATCATTTTATATTTCTCTTTCGCAGCTGTCTTTCTTTTCTGCCACCCCTCCTCCCTGTTTTATTAGAATGAATTTCTGTTTTGGAAGGAAATTATCGTTTTTGGCCAGTTCTTTGCTTTTAGCCCTTTAATCGGGGCCTTTTGTTTTCTGCAATGAAGTGTTTCTACCGGGTCTCAAGATTGCAGCTGTGTGCTTTGATCACGGTTTTGTCGTGACTACACTAAGAGTTTTCTTTTGGCCCTACATGGTTTATGTGTGGCCATTTCTTCCTGGCTCTGAGGTAGTCACTGTCATCTCAGACCTGGCTAGGTGGCAGAAATGGCAATGGTTATTCTCCAGTTTCCATTGGCAAAAAAAAAAAAAAATCCATTTTCATTTCAAGAAGATGATAACTAGACAAACAATATATGCTGCTGGGTCCTCTTACCCCATTCTCCATTTGGTTCCCTTGAGCTTCTTTTTTAACACTGGCCACATTCCCAGAGCTGGCCGAACCTACATCATCCAGTTGCAGGCTGTTGTGGGCTGGTATCCTCCAGGGATGTCTGGTTGGTAAGCTCAATTTACAAATTCTTGGAACTGTCCTATTCAACTGTTTCCTAAGGCTACTAAGGAGTAACACCCCATTACCCAAGGACTTTTATTGTCTTCAACTTTTAGAAGTCTTGTAGGTGTTTCTGGTTGGCTGTAAATTTCAAGTTGTTTGGTATGCTCGCTCAGTGATTAAAACCTGTTGCGCTTGAATAAACTGTTCACTGTTCCTCAACACAGCTCCATGTTTGTAACATCTGTGACGTGACACACAGTTTCCTCTTTGTCTCCTCCCCCCACCCTGTGAAGATGATGAAATTCCCTCCCTAAAGGCGCTTTCAATTCCTTTGTTTAAGCTTCATACTAGAAAATGTACTGAGAAAATTATGACTGAAACCAGACCAAAACTTCATGTTTCACCAGGGTGGTGAAGAGAGTTAGCATGGTCTTGGCTTAATGTAGGGGCCGGAAGTCACAGCCTTTCAGGCAATTAGGAACTAGCCAGAATGATGGTTTACATATAAAGCCCGAAAAATACAGTTGAAAGCATTTATAAACAGAATTTTCATAGTTATTATTATGAGGTCAGACTTTAGAGGAGACATTTGGAAATAGAAGAAAATGTTTGGTCTTCACTTAAATCCACTAAAGATTCTGGGTTCAGATGTTATTAGCTTTTCCCCAATTTTTAAGAGGTTTCTATACAGGACAAACATGTCAAAACCTTCTTCCTCTTATCATAAGGGAAGTCAGCAGTAAGTAAGATGCTTTCCTGATATATTCCATAGTGTTTCTCTAAAGCAGCAGTTCTCAACCTGTGGGTCATGACCCCAACAGGGGCCACAAAGCAGATATACTGCAGAGCTATCAGGTATTTATATTACAATTCATAACAGTCGCTATGAAAAAGTAGTGTGGCTGCTGGTCACCACAACATGAGCACTGTATTAGAGGGTCACAGAATTAGGAAGGTTGAGAACCACTGGCCTAAAGTGTTTCTGTCAAGGAGCAAAATCCAAATGGGTCATCATAGCCAGTGGGATCTTGATAGTATGGTGACGAGGAGGGACAATTGCCTTAGAAATATATACATGAAATAAGATGACATCACCCAAGGCTGTGACAATGACCTTGGCACCCTCTCTTCCCCAGTTTTCTCATTCCTTTTCTTTCTCAGTTTCTATGATTTTTTTTTATATTCAATTTGTTTTCCATAATAATGATAAATAGCACTATGTCTTCTACTTTGTAGTTTTTCTATCTGGAAACTGAATCTCTGTAAAAATGCTTAGATTAACACACACATGTCATTGAAATATCTATTGTGCAATATAGTGGGTACTAAAACTATCTTATTGTGAAGCATAACAGTACAAACTTATAATCCCAGCTCTCGGGAGGCAGAGATGAGAGCAGCATGAGTTGGAACCCCTCTATGGCAAAAGAATATGTTTTCATCAATACAGTTAGGCAGTTAAAGTCCACCAGAGTTTACTTTGTCTTCTTGTATATTCTTTGTTACCTAGTTATTGTTAGGAAACCAAAGTATACCACCCCCTGTGAAATTACACAGTATAACAGATCTGGGGTAGAAGAGGTTTATTGGGGGAGGGGAGAGGAGTGAGGACCTGGGAGAGAGGAGACAGTGGACATGTAGACAGACAGACAGACAGAAGTGGAGCAGAGTCATGAGGAGAAAGGAGGAGGGAGGGGGAGAGGGGAGGAGGGAGGGGGAGAGGGAGGGAGGAAGGGAGAGAGGGAGGGGGAGAGAGCTCATGCTGAGATGGCAGGTGGGTCCTTTAATCCTCTGCCTGCCCACAGCTGGCACAGCTGGCAGAGGAGGTGGGTCATGAGGAAAGCAGCTGCCAGGTCGCTGAGAGCAGGCTAGTGAACGCTAACAGTTATACTATGCTTAGAAACCCTCATTTCTTTGGTAAAGCTGGTTTCTCTCTCTGGAATTTCCTTTTTCTTAATTCTCACTTACTGGAACTTTTCTTATTGGTTAGAGCCCAACTCAAAAGTAAGTTCTTCTAAGTAAGCCATCTTTCATCAATCTTCTGATTCATGGAAAAAGCCCTGTTTATGAAACTTTTAAAGAAAATTGACACACCTCTACCCCACCCCAGCCTTAGGGGCTCTAGGACTGGGAGGGTAGGGTTAAAGATGAGGCTCTTCCATCACTGGGTCCACACTGATGCTTTCTGTGTGTAGCTGCCTATCACTTTTAAAAGGCATATTGTGTGTAAGAGAATAAGGAACTTGGACCTTTTTATTTTGCCATGCTGGGCCAGCTAGGTACTGGGAGCTTGACTGACCTTTAACCTTTTCCAGTGGCCGCCTTTTGGTTATCACATAGAAGGGTGTGAATTAGGTTATTTTCTCTTCTGGACACAAAACAAGAAAGAAAAAAAGAGATAAATAGATAGGTGATAGGTAGATAGATAGATAGTTAGATAGGATATCAACACAGATTTTTTTCTTTTTCTTTTCTTCAGGAAGTCTTATTACTTCTTTCCCCCTAAGGTCAGTCACTTGGTAAGTTTTTTTGTCTACCTTTAAAAATGAATGCAGCTGGGCGGTGGTGGCACACGCCTTTAATCCCAGCACTTGGGGAGGCAGAGACAGGCTGATTTCTGAGTTCAAGGCCAGCCTGGTCTAGAAAGTGAGTTCCAGGATAGCCAGGGCTACACAGAGAAACCCTGTCTCGAAAAAACCACACACACACACACACACAAAACAAACAAACAAAAAAAAACAAAAAAGAATGCAAAAAATCAAGGACAAATTATTACAACTTAGAGGAGTAAATAGATCCTTAATTTCAAAATGCCTCTCTATGACTAGCAACAGAAATTACTTTTCAAGTGGCTAAAATCCATCTTTGATATTTGTTTTTTACTTCACCCTTCCCCCACCCCTCTGTATTTTGTGAATGCTTAAGAAGGAGTAAATCAGGTTTAGGGAACCCAAAGTGATTCCCCCAGATTTACAGAGTTGGTCATAAAATTCTGGGTTTGGAGGAGTGGGTCCAGAGAAGAACACACAGCCTTTCTTCTGGCTTTTTATGGCATTGCATTCTATAGTGGCTCATGAGGTTGCTAGAGTATCTCTTAGAAATACCTCACACCTCGCATGAAATATTGATTCCTCAGCAGGCCCATTTCTCTCCTCTTGACTCAGACTTCCTCTTGCTTCCACAGAAGGGAAGAGAGAGAGAAAAAAAAAGAACCATTAGAAAGGACTACTGTGACAATGAAGACAAGTGAGGACTGTCACTCAGGACATCTTGGGGCTGGAGAGATGGCTCGGGGGTCGACAACACCTGCTGTCCTTCCAGCGGACTGGGGTTTGAGTCCCAGCACCCTCATGGGGATTTATCTGCTACTCCAGTTCCAGGGCATCCCATACCTCCTTCTTCTCACCTCCTCAGGCCACAGGCACACATGTGCACAGGCATATATGCAGGCAAAACGCTCATATACATGAAGAAGTAATAATAATGAAAAAAAAGAGTATTTTTCTTCCCCAAAAACCTGAACTATGCTAACTAGCTTTAAGTTGTGTTTGATTATTACAGTAGGATGATTTTCCTAGAAACAAGTTATTCTCCACTCAAATAATAATAATAATAATAATAATAATAATAATAATAATAATAATAATATGCCATATGTCTTGATTTTATGTTATTAGTAGCAAAAGCTATGTTTTTAGTTTTTAAACAAATGAGGATGATCCCTGGACTATTGGTAGATAGCATCTCAAATTCTATGTTCTCATGTTTGCTGAGTGATCTGAGAGAGTATAGTGGGTTGGAAGTTAGGGGTAGTGGTAATTTTCCTGAAGCATGGGAATTCCAGAGTTCATATCCCACTTAGAAGCGGTCTGTACTGTTCCCCCTCATGGCTTTTAAGCCAGAATTTATGCTTCAGGCAATGTTCAGAATCCTCCAATTAACAGCTGGCATTCACTTCAACATTTGATATCTGGCCACCATACACCCCTGGCAGGAGCTGAGTCTGACCTCGGATAGTACATGTCACCGACCTTTTAAATTTTTAATTTTCACTCTCAAATCAGAAATTACAATGAAGCTCTGAAGCCAAGGGGTCATCCTATGAGATATAATTCTCCCACTGAAGTCCTTTCTCACAGGACACAGTGTGAGGTAGCAGTCACAGCAAGCCACTTTATAGTTAGCTGCACTGTGACTGTTTGAGAGGTGGTGGCTATAGGTATGAAGTGTTTCTCCTGAGGCTTATGGGTTGGAGGCAGAATGCCCAGTTGGTGGATCCAGCTTTTGAGAAGTGACTGAGTTCTGAGGGTTTTGACCTGATCATTGGATTCATCCACTGGGGGATTCACAGTTCGATGGAGCTATAGGAAAGTGGTGGGAAGTAGTGAGTGATTCCTTGTGGAGGATCTAGGAGAACATGCATTTACTGGGTACATTTTATTTCTGACCCCTTTCCTTCTGTCTACTTGCTTCCAGGCCTTAGGTTAGTAGCTGTATTCTATTACATCTTTCTGCCATGTTTCTATCTTCTCACAGTCATCAAAGCAAAGGATCCAGGCCACCACAGACTGAACCCTTGGAAGCTTTCTTCACTTCAATCGCTTTTCTCAGGTATTTGTCATTATGCCATAAAACTATCATAGGAGTAAGGGACACAAACATGCAAGACTGTGTCAAACACTACAATCTTTCACAGCTGTTGGTAAACTCTACTTCTTTGACTCAGGCTTTTTTGAGAACAAATGGAATGGCCACACTGTCCAACACAGCTTCACAGGGTACCTTAGAAGGATGCTCAAGGACAACTTGGCCACAGGCTCATCACGAGTAACAGCCGATCAGCACAGCTACAGTCAGTTAGAAAACTGCAGAGGTGTGGGTAGAGAGGAGCTAAGTAAAAGCCCTGGTTAGTGCAGGCTTTAAATATTCTGGAACTTGATTACTCAAAGGGTGGACTTCAAAAACAACAGCATCAGCATCTCTTGGGGTCTTGTTAGAGCTACAGGATCTCATCCACATCTGAGACAGATTGAATCCAACTGTATATTTTAGTAGGCTCTGCACACAACTTATGAGAACAGTATAGTCAAACAAGCACCGTCTCAGAAAATTGTGTCTCCCTTTGACCTCTACCACATCTTGCATTAGAAACTCTTAAAGGGTATTTTCTAACTGCACCTAGACTATTTCTTTATTAAGGGCGAAAATTATACTGGGGCAGGGGGGGAGGTGGGAGGAATCCTACTTCTGTGCTTAGAGATTTTACTTCTTGGTCATAGTAAAAAGTTGGTATTGAGTAGAAATAAAATTGTTATAATAAATTATAATAATGATAATCAGGGTAGCTTACAGTGATTGAGTATCTTTCCTGTGCCTGAGGTGGAGTCATTCTACAAATTCTATTTTATTTAGTCCTCAAAATAACGTAGGAGAACTTGATATTATATTTATGCCATATGTGGAAAGGGTGAGGAGGCAAAGGTTAGGTAACTTGTGCTAGACACACGGAGGACAGGGTAGAAACCCAGCTTTAATGTCCTGCGGCCCTCTGGTAATTTTAGACAACGACTGATAAGTATGAATAAAGAAAATAAGAGAGAAACTAGAAGAAGGTTGTTGTGTTCCTGATGGTTTGGAGGGCCTGTTCATCATTGTCTTCAGTATCTTGTCCTGGAGATAAAGTGCTTCCTTTGACAACGGCAACTACCTTCTGCTCAAGGTTCACCCTGAAGCAGAAGACTCAGTTTTGCTAGTTTATTGATTCATCTGCCTGTAGATGAAAGGGCAAGAATGAACTTTTTTTTTTCATCTGACAGCCATTTTGCCTTTTCTTCTAAAGCAAAAGGAATTAAGATCTCAGCTAAAGAGAGGGAAGATGATTGAGAGTCGGGACATGAAAGAGGAGAGGAAAATATCACTCCACTTGTCTGATCCCTCTGGTGATAGGCAAAGAGTTGAGTGGATCCTGAGGCATAGGAAGACCTAGTAAACAACTCAATGAGACCACTAGACAGCACTATTATGGAGGTGATAGACAATATATAATTATTTTTAATGCATGTGTATAGTTAGGGCTTGAAATGCATCATAGTGCTGTCTGACACTATAGAGGCAAGGGGATTAACCATCCTTCTTGGGTATAGAGATAAACACTAGGCTTAATATCCCTCCAGGGGATACCAACTCAAAATGAAGAGCTCAGTGAAACTAAGTCAGTGCACGAGACAGTGGGAGTATCTCCTAATAAGCAAGCTTTGCAATATCTTAAATCACTCTTCAGAGAAGATGAATTAGATTATGCATGAGTCATATAGGAAGAAATGTCTCAGGCTGTATTTCTGTCTACTCTCAAGACCTGTCTCTTGAGTGTAATGACCAATACCTAACCATTAGCTTC
Source organism: Mus caroli (assembly GCF_978045245.1). Classification (NCBI taxonomy): domain Eukaryota; kingdom Metazoa; phylum Chordata; class Mammalia; order Rodentia; family Muridae; genus Mus; species Mus caroli. The sequence continues at coordinate 95,698,235 of NW_028227264.1, forward strand.
AATAGATACTGATTAAATATCTTACAAGCAGAGGGGAACTAGCAGACAAATAAACAACACATGTAGACCATTGGCTCTCAACCTGTGGGTCATGACTCCTTTGGGGGCTGAACGAGCCTTTCACAGGGATCACCTAAGACCATCAGAACACACAGATTTACATTATGATTTATAATAGTATCAGAGTTATGAAGTAGCAATAAAAATAATTTTATAGTTGGGGGGTCACTACAGAGTGAGGAACCCTATTAAAGAGCCATAGCATCAGGGAAGTTGAGAACCATTGACATAGATGCTTCGTCTTTTGGTCCTATAGAGTCCTATACTGTCCACATAAATTAAAAGACCCTTCTGGAAACAGAGTTGTAGGGGATCTGGGGCAGAGGGGAGTGGGAGATTGGGAGGAGGAGAGGGAGGGAGAACAGCAGCCTGGATGTATTGTATATGAGAAGAATGAATGAATGAATAAATGAATGAATGACCTTTCCACTAACATCCTTGAAGACTATAACTGGCAGAATCTGAGACTCTGTTAGCATCAGGTTAATTGCAAAACATCAGAATGTTATATACACATTGTAGAAAGGAGATGAACATGTCTCATGGGTCATTTCTTAGATTTGAAAGTTAATTAATGTCATATAATAATTTATTTAGAAGTCTGCATGGACTCACACAACTAAACTTCCGTAACTATTCAGCATAAAGTCCTTCCTCTGGTTGGGTAAAAACTCACATCTTATTTGAACACATAGATAGCATAAATGGCCACCTCAAATACAAAAATAGCATGCATTAAATTCTGTCTCAGTATGTAACATAAAGATACATAATTCAGATTTAACATTATTAAAGTCATATATTCATTACTTGGTTTCATTTTAGTATATAAAATTTGTAACACTGGTGCATATTTTAACTCTCAAAGTGTTATGTATATGAGCTGTTATTGAATACCTTCTATCTCTACAAATGAACTTCTAAAACATCTTTATAATCAATTTTTCACATGAACTAAGAAAAACTCCATGAGTGCCAAGCCTTGAATAGAGACCCATGGAGGAAGTACCCACTTTTCTTCAAATTTAGATGACTTCTTCTCTGGACGCTCTTGTTTCCAGACAGAGTCAGGCCAAGCAGCGGGAGAGAGCCTTGATTGGTCAGCAATTCAGCTCTGGAGACTGGCTTGAGATGAGTGCAGTTATATGACCCAGGGCAAATTATGTGAACTTTCTGTGCTCCACTTTCACAATCTTTAAAGGGAGGATAAGAAATCACATCATCATGATAAGAAAATTGGGAGAATTAAATGAAGTATGGGGCTTGACACAATGTTCCATCAAATAAATGCTCTAAAATGCATACTATTTTTACTGTTAATAGCCGGAAAATAGAACTCACTGTCTTCATTTTGTCATTAAATCAATTTAATTATTAACAGTTAACTTTATTCTTAAAATAATACTTTCTTTATTATATGAGCAAAACATAGTCACTATAGTTATATGTTATCAGTATACCCAGCAAGAGGCAGACCAGGCTCAGTCTCCTTCAGAAACGTCATTGGTCGTTATGATACAAACCCCTCCATATGTAAAAGAAATGTTTCCCACTGTAAATACATATTTATCTATGATGTGTAATCTCATTTAAACTTCAGTGTATTCCTTTATTTAAGTTTTGACTTTGCCATTCAGAAATCTATAAGTCAGCAGAGCGTGGTGACACACGCTTTTAATCCTAGCACTCGGGAGGCAGAGGCAGGCAGATTTCTGTGTTCGAGGCCAGCCTGGTCTACAGAGTGAGTTCCAGGACAGCCAGGGCTATTCAGAGAAACCCTGTCTCAAAAAAACAAAACAAAACAAAAAACAAACCAAAGAAATCTATGTCTTCATATAGGTGACATTAATTACTTTGTCTGCAAACGGAGGGGAACAACTTAGTCACTAGACTTCCACCAAGTGTTGTGAGGATTGAATTTGAATTCACATAAAGTATAGACACACTTTATTATAGATTACTGCACCCTGCAGAGCTTGGGTCCCAGACCTGGCTCAGGCAGGGAAAGAATAAAGAAAGGACAGACACACTGACACTCATAGGATGAAGCTGGGATCAGGTGTGGTTCTCTATGCTTCTTTAACATCACTGCTACCACAACCTGAAACCTCATCTTTTTATTAGGTATAGCACAGTGGCTGGGGTCAAGACAGCTAATCTCTAGGTGAGGGTCTCAGGCTATAACCACTGCAGAGGAGGAAGCTGCAGTTCCTAGTCTTCACACATACTGGACAGTCCTTTGTAAACCACTCACAGTCTGGCTCTAGAGAGGAACTTTCTCATCAGCCTTGAGCCTGGCCCAGATGGCCAATGGCTTTTGCCAAGTTCCTGTAGGCCAATTGGTTTCAGAGGTCATGTCTACATCAATAAAAGTCCACTCATTCAGGGCTTCCTCCACTCTCTACAACAGATATTACTGTGTAGGCATCATCTTCTAAGGATTTCATGTTAAGAACATGTGTGTGTGTGTGTGTGTGTGTATGTGTGATGTGTGTGTGAGTGAGAGAGAGAGATGTGTGTTGTGGTGTATGTGGTTCAGGTATAGATGCCTTGGAGTGGGTGTAGAGGCCAGGCATTGACATTGGATGTCTTCTTCTATCATTCTTCCTTATTTGTTAAGACCCAATCTCTCATTAAACTCAAGGCTCGCCATTATAGCTTGACTGGCCTAGCCACCAGGCCCCTGGGTTCCACTTGTCTCCACTCAGAGATGTTGGGATTACAGGTCCTTGCTGCCGTGTCTGGATTTTATGTAGGTTTGGGGATCTCACTTCAGATCATCTTGCATGCTCAGCTAATGCTTTACCCTCTGAGCCAACTCTGCAACCCTTGAAGGACCTTATAAATGGCGGGCTATCAGAACGGAGTGTGGATCTCTTCCCATTCCTAATCTTTCTCTGCTACTCTGCCCCCTGCTTTTGATTCTTCTCCAGACCTGTGCTGGCATTTCTGGAGGGCACATGGTTTACTACAGAGTGCTGAGGCAAAGCTTAGCAGAAGACCATTTTCCTGGGAAGAGTGTGATCACACTGGAAGGGAAAACTGGACCTCGAGTTGCTCACGCTCCCCATCCATCCACACACTCCGCTTGGAGCTTTGAAACAGGATGAAGTGAAAGGATTCTAGAAGATTCCATAAAGTAACATCCACAACTCAGGGAAAGTTAACTTGGTACCCTAAATGAATTCATCATTCTCTTTTACTTAGAAGAGGCAATTGATAATTTTTTAATGTGTTATAGCCTGAAGTATATTCGGAAAAAAAATCTTGTCTTTGCTTTTATGCTTTTATGGGATTAAGCAGTTTTCATCTCGTTGGCACGAGCTGTCTTGTTGGTGTCAGTACAAAGTGTGTTAGAGCAGAGGATGAAAGAAACGCTCTCAACCCAGAAAGCTCTCCAGCGATGGCTCTAAAGCAATCGGAGATGTGTAATTAAATCCTCGATGAGACACACACATTAAATAAAATTTTTTTTGGAGAAGACTTCCTTTCCTCTTGCTTTCTTTTGGAAGAATAATTCATTTAACTGAAATTGACAGAGGGAAGAGAATGTACCCGGGCCTGAAACTTTGTTTGGAAACAATTAAGTTCTGCCTTTTCCTCACATATAAATTGTGCAATTAATGGGGAACTTGGCTAGAGCAAGGATTGCTGACAAAATGTAGCAAGAGGTTTTGAACTATTTTTAGTTATTATGCTGTTCCCGTTTAACAGCATTTAACATGAGCATCGACACACAGAGATGCCATTCTCTTCAGCCATCAGGACAAACCAGCTGGGAGACATCCAGGTTTTAGAAAACAAACCAACAACACATGCACACACAAAATCAAATACCTCACGCTGAAAAACAGAAGAAAAAAAATAACCTCGCTGAACTTAAGAGAGGATGCAGTTGTTTTAGGTAGGGCATGCAACACTTCGACTTTTAAAAACTCTTCACATGTAAAACTTAGTCTAATGAAGGAAAAATTCTTATTTATAAAACAGTTGACCACTGCTATTTTTTCTTCCTTTCAAGTGTATCTATGTGACTGATCATGTTCAATGCAATTTTTATCTGGTAGAGAACATTAGAGACATGGCTCTAATAAATAAAGAGTGATTTTTAATTGAATGGATCCTTCTAAAGTCCTCAAAAATGCTTGAAAACAACGTTCCCTCTTCGATCGATTGCTTCCATTATAACCCTTCTGCCAGCATTTTGTCTGACTGTGTAGTAAGAGGCTGTTCTCAAGTAGGGGCCTTGTGAAGTACGGCACAGGACATGCCTCCCAAGAGTGGGTGTGTGGTAATGGGACCAGAGGCCCCTAAAGCCTTTAATGCTAACAGTCCGGCGTCTGTGATCAGGCTGTTTCCCATTGGCAAATGCTTCAGTCAGATCAAAGAGCGGTCTCCACATCATCCCCGCTATTGGAACTTAAGCTTCCAGCTTCTCTTGGACTCCCTTGAAAAACCTCAATTTCCCAGTGGAGTTGCTTCTCTTGGCTCTGGTACGTGCGCCGGTTCTCAAGTCCTCAGCACAAGGAAGGTTGCTTAGCAGTCCAACTTACGACTCCTCCAAGAAATCAGACACTGCTCTTTCCTGGCCAGAAATAGAGACAGATACGGGCAGGCAAATGCTACCCATCGTCTCCTCCATCTATGGAAAGGAACTTCAAGCCTCCTCACCTATATTGCTTTCTGTCCACTTAACAGAGACTTCAAGAAGTACGTGCATGCCTCTCTGTCTCTGTGTGTGTGTGCATGTGTGCATGCATGTGTGTGTGTGTGTGTGTGTGTGTAAGTTCATTCCAAACCATGTTCTTATGGCTTTTAACAATACAAATAACAAAGTAAGTCACATACAAGGGTTTAAGTGAAGGAAAAACAGTACCCAACCATTCCTGGGCCCAACCCATTCTCTATTTCTTTGTTTCCAACGCTTATCCTTACAAGTCTTTCACCTTTTTCATTCTAGATAATGTCTAGACGTTTCCAGACTTTAAAATTTTGATAATGTTCCTCGACTGCTTAGTAACCTTTCAAATCTATATGCACAGTGTATTTAGTTAAATCCCTTGTATTTTTTGCTCTGCTTCTACCCAAGCCACATATTACACCAGTGACTCTTCTAAAATTTTTCTTCCCACAGTGCTATATTCTTCATCTGGTACCTGGAATATTTTTGTAGTTTATAACTATTTTGTGATGAGGTCCTGAAGAATAGCAACGATGTGAGTGTTCAGGAACTTCCAGCAGTGATTCAGGCTGAGGAAACCCTGTGCAAGGTGAATGAGTTACTCCCTCGCATGATGTCTCTCCCTTTCTCCCTTTGCCTAAACTGGCTGTGACTTCCTGTGACTTTAAAAGAAAAAGAGGCGGTGTGGCCTCAAGGATTGGCAACCTGAGTAAAGATTCTCTGTCAGATTTTTGCCTGTGATTCTGGGCGATTTTGAGGAGCCCATGGGGACTTTGGAAAGTTAGCATGGCGGTTCCTGGTTTTTGTTGGTTTGCTTGTTTGTTTGTATTTTAGCTCTCTCTCTGGGGAACTAGAGAACCATCTTAGTGGTCAAAGGCACTGGTTGCTCCTACAGAGAACCAGGCTTCAATTAACAGCTCGTGCATGGCAACTGAAAACCAATCATATCTCCATCTCTAGGGGATCCAATGTTCTATTCTAACCTCTGAGGGCATCAGGCATGCGTGTGGTACTCAAACATGCATGCAAGCAAAACACTTATATGCATAAAATAAAATAAATCTTAAAAAGTAAATATAACTCTCTATCGACCATTGATTTCTTAAGGGGTATACTGTGCTACAAGCAGTGGTTTCCTGAGCAGTGAAGATGGGGAAACCAGGAAGGACCTCATTGTCACAGAGCCTCCAGTCTTGAAATGAAAACAGAGCATCATCAGGTGAACACACACATCATCACCATGTGTCTGTGGATGGAAACCCTGGTGGTAAATTGGAGAACAAGTCATGGTAGAGACTAAAGAGGGAGTGTCACATGAATGAACAGGAAAGAAGGGTCTGAAACAGACACATTCAGTGATAAAGTCAGGGATGGGTTGTTCCCGGGAAGAGGAGGCCAGCATCTCTAGGACACGTGAAGGTGAAATGAAGGTGGTTCTCTCTACATCAGTCTGGGATCCCGAAGAGATTTGTTACATTTTGGATGTGACGCTTAGGCTCATGTGTTTTAACAGTTGGTCAACAGTTGGTGGCGCTGTTTTGAGAGTCCAAAGGATCATTAGAAGTCACAGCCTCCCTGTTCACTAGTGGGAGTGAGTCATTAGGGGTAGGCCTTATGGATGGTAGTTGAGCCTGGTTCCTATGCTCTCTACCTCTCGGTTTCCTAGCGAGCTAAAGCACCAGCTCCTGTTCCCAGGAGCATTGCTGTGCCTGTTGAGTGGTGAGACTGAGACGGAACCAAACCCTTCTTTCCTTAGTTGTCTGTCAGGCATTTTGTCCCAACAGAAAGCAAAATGAGAGTCCTTTGTAGTTGGCACCAAGGACTCCAATGTTACAGTGGAGGTTGGGTGGATTCTGGGTTGAGAATGTGCTGCCATGACCATCAGTGGTTTCAAATAATTGGAAACTTTAGGGAGGGGTCTATAAAGATACTGTTTTAACTCTCAAATTAATTAGAGACGCTGGTGACACAAAGTTTTATGTTTTTACTTATAAAATTTGTGTGTGTGTGTTTGTGTGTGTGTGTGTGTGTGTGTGTGTGTGTGTATGTGTATTTTAAGCCAGAAATAGACCCCCAACTGTCTTGAGATACAGATTCCAAGAAGGGCTAGACTCAATAGCTGGGGGATGTTTTCATCTTGACTGATGCAGCTGTGTGAAAATCTTGACCGGGACTTCTGAATGGTTGAAATGAGTACTTCTGACTTAGTTAGGGTTTTACTGCTGTAAACAGACACCACGAGCAAGGCAACTCTTATAAGGACAACATTTAATTGGGGTTGGCTTACAGGTACAGACATTCACTCCATTATCACCAGACAGGCCTGGTGCAGGAGGAACTGAGAGTTTTGCATCTTCACCTGAAGGCCACCAGGAGAAGAGTGACTCCCATGTGGTTAGAAGGAGGTTCTCATCACATCCCCGCCACCACCATTACAGTGACACACTTCCTCCAACAAGACCACATCTACTCCAACAAGGCCACACCTCCTAATAGTGCCACCCCCTGGACCAAGCATATTCAAACCACCACATCAAACTAGACTCGTGAACACCAAGGGCACAGTGGGGGTAGGGATGAGTTTTGTGTTAGCTGACCACTCTGATGAACTTTTTGCAGGCTCTTGGAGAGCTGTTCAGAGACTGCTTCTGGATTTGGTAGAAATATGGGTGGTATTGACTTTCAGGTCGCCCTTCGTGCCAGAGAAAACCCTCATAAGTCAGTAAGTGCTTGCTGACATTTCCTCTTCCAGGCATAGGAAGCAAATTGGGCAAATGCTTTAGCCTGTGTGGCGCTGGGCATATCATTTCAAATTTTGTAAAATAGACAGGTACTAAGCTCTGAAGGGATTGTGCGTGCGGTGTGAACCTGGAACAGAGTCCGAGAGCTGAAGTACAGAGTTTCTTAACTGTGGTACTTAAACCAAACCTGACTGATAAAGCCTTCTGAGCTATCAATGGGGCGTTGTTCTTGGATCTATTAGGAAGAGAAAGAGCCCCAATAAGATTGGATGTATTCTACAGGTCTGGCTGAGACAATCATCATGATGCCAGGTCATATGGATGTATTTGGTAGCATGGTAGGGCATTCTCAACTTCTCTCTTATTTCATGTGCAAAGACCATTTGCTTCTGTTTTCGTTTCAGTGAATTAGACTCTAATATTTCCAGCCGTCTCTAGGAACTTTTGCTTCAGAAGATTTGGGTAACTAAGAACAAAAGCCACAGACAAGGCTGGATTTTTCTGGAGAGTGGCAGCACTTTTGCTGAGCATGGAGGGTAGGGTTGCCACCAAGCCGAATACAGATGGTAAGATGAGAAGGTTTCTGTCTAATATTAGTGTGATGAACCACGGGCTATGTCAAGGCCTATGAGGACTAACAAGGGCAATTACTATCATGGTGAAGCAGAGGGGTTGATGATGGGAGGAAATGGGTATAAGAAGTCATGTCGATTTTCTGCTGAAAGTCACCCTTATTTCCTAGCACAGAGAGACCACTGCTGATTTCTTATAATTTAGATAATTTTGCTCAAGAGCTTCAACATGTACTGCTGGATCAGAGGAAAAATGGGTCAAGTAGTGGTGAGTTATTTTGAATTTTCTCTACAACATTTTCTGGCTGTTTGCATAATAACTTGAGAATGCAAAACGTTTATGCCTGCTTATTTGTTAATATTTTTGTGCATTCAGAATTAGGAGGAGTGTGTATGTGTGTGTGTGTGTGTGTGTGAAAGATAGACAGAGACAGAGAGAGACAGAGAGAGACACACAGACAGACAGACAGGCAGGCAGACAAGAGAATGCATCCATGTGGGTGCATGTGGGTGGGACATGTATGGGAACAGAAGACAAAACTTACGTGTCAGTCCTCGCCTTCCATGCCTGAGACAAGTCCTCATTGTTCTTGGCTGCTGGGTGCACCAGGCTGGCCAGTCAGGTGATTTCTAGTCATCTTCTTGTCTCTACCGCCCATCACGCCACAGGAGCACTAGCATCATAGATGTGTGCCATTGCACCCAGCTCTATGTGGACTCTGAGGCTTTGACCTCAGGCTTGTTTGGAAAGATCCTTCTCCCTGAGATATTTCCCCAATATCATATAGGAGATGTTTGAGGTCATCTAAACTATTTTTCCCATTCCTTATTCTTTAGACTAGCATACATCCTTTGAGATAGGTGTGTTGTTCAATTCTAATATAAGCTACTTTAAAACAGAGATGGTTGTTGCTTTTTACCTTCTCATTCTGTTTTTCATAAGACACCTGTGCTTTAAGACTCAATTTGATAACTACTGATCAGATCCACCCTTTCCTGATTGATTGATTTGTTTTAGGTTTGGGGGACATGATCAGCTCAAGCTAGCCTTGACCTTGTTATGCAGCCAAGGCTATAGCCTCTTGGGGCTGGGTTTACAGGCACAGCTTATTGTATTGTGACTTTTCCTCTAATCTAACCCTGGCAAAGGAATGCCTGTCCTGCCTCTTGGCTTTCTGGTCTCTTATCATTCCCACCTCCCACACTATCAGGCCTCCAGTTAGTAGACTACCACACCACTGCAATTCTCTGTAGCAGTTTAAAGATGACACATCTGACCTCACATACCAAGGACAGCACAGAGCAAACATTGCCTGAATCTTCTTTGCCAGGCCCACAGTGGTTGCTACTCACAATATACCCCATGAACAAGGGCTCTTGGCCACCATCAATATGTAGGAAATCTGTCTTATCATCTTTTATTGTCTTCCCTGGCCATGGGACAGGAGAGAGCCATGCCACCTGCTTGACAGACCTCTAGTTATTTTGAACTCTGCTTCTCTTTCTTAGAACAGGTATCATACTCAGCCTTTGATAAATGATGAATCCTCTCACCCCATTTTGTGATATTTTAGAGCTCATGTGGCTAAGTAGATACTCATAATACACAGGGACATATCTCACCTGAGTTGAAGAAGGGCTAGCTGTATATAAATGAGCTGCACAGAGTTTTAGAGAATTTCTTACCTATTTATTTTTCTTACAGATGAGGAAGCTGATGTCCAGGGTAGTAATAGGCTGGGTCTACAGTGAATAGACTCTCTGAGGAGTGAGCTCCGTGTTCTTACTCAAGGTCCATTGCTCCTCCCATTCCCTTTGGGGTTGATTGATTTGAAGGAATAGGAGTGTGCTATAGAGAAAACACCTTGTGTGTGTGTGTGTGTCAGAGAGAGAGAGAGAGAGAGAGAAAGAGAGAGAGAGAGAGAGGCAGAGAGACAGAGACAGAAACAGATAAGAGACAGTGACACACACACACACACACACACACACACACACACACACACAGAGAGAGAGAGAGAGAGAGAGAGAGAGAGAGAGAGAGAGAGAGAGAGAGAGGAGCCATAGTTTCTAATAATGTGGAAGAATAGACAATAGAGGACCATAAAGGCTCCATTAGAGTTGAGATCTTGACCTCATTTGCAGGCCGGACTTTGTCACTTTTAACACAGGCTTCAAACTTGCTAGATAGCCAAGGATGCCATTGAATCACTAACCCTCCTGCCTCCAACTTCCAAGTGCTGGGCTTGCAGGTCTGCCTCACTATACACTCAGCTTACAGGGGAGATTTGAAAATTTAAAGGAAGGCTTGCTTGTAAGATGCTGCATTAATTAGGATTACTATTGCTGCAATAGAACACCGTGACCTAATTGTCTTTCTTTGTGACTAGGAAAGAAGGGACCAGAGAGATGGCTTTATGGTTAAGAGAGTAAAGGTGACTATACTTTTTATGGAAGTCCATTATGACCAGAGGTGTTAGCTATACTCATATCAATGGCTCCATTATTTACGTTTTCCTTAGGGTAAGATACGACTTGGCTCATATTATGGTTAGGAAATAAAATAGGCCTCTCCTACCCTCAGGGTCATGTGTCTGAACTTGGTTCCCAACTGGTGACCTTGTTTGGGGAGGACTTTGTAAAGCCTTCAGGAAGAGGAGCCTATCTGGAAGAAGTGGACCTCTAGGAGGCAAGGCTAAAGATTACAACTCTATCTTGCTTCTGGTCCTGGGTCTATTCCCTGGTCCACAGAGACAGGAAGAAGCATCCATATTCTTCCTGTTATAGTGTCAAGCTTCTCTGACCTTTGCCATGCTCTCTGTGGTGAACTGAATCCTCACACATTGAGCCCACATGAATCCCACCTTCTTTAAGTTGCTGGTGTCTGGCATTTGATGATAACCATGAAGTAACCAATATTGCTCAGTACCTCAAAAATGTCCTGGCTAGGGTTGGATGAGCTCTGAGCTAAGCCACTCATTGCTGATGAATGACCACTGATCTCTTCAGTAGTAGACAGCCACCGCTCTTGGACAGGTGCTGGGACTATTTGGGAAAAGGAGGAAGAAGACAAGCCTCTGCTGTTACACGGTTTCGTCCTTAAACACCGAACTATTGCATTTTTAATCTTCAAAGGCGGTATGTTAGAAGAGACTAATCTCTGGCGCTAAGCTTCCTGAGTGTGACTTCCAGCCCCACTTCCTGTGGGCTGTGTGACCTACACTGAGTTACCGATGCTCACCGAACCCCATCCCTCATCTGCTTAGTGGGTAAATATGAAAGCAGTTTTGAATTCTTCTGAAGATGAGATGGATGCTAATGTGCAGCCACTGCAATAGCCTGGTATACAGCAAGTATTTAATAAATAGCAGCTGCTATCAGCCTGAGATGGATGAAAACGCCCTCTGAACTCCAGCAAAACACCAGATCAAGCTACATGAGAGGATCCCAGCAACTGCCTTTCTTTCCGTGCCTGGGAACTCTAGACTGTTTCCAAACTCTGACACCTCTGCTGGGTCAGCTTTGCTTATCAGTAAAGGTTGGGGTTAGTGGAAAGAAAATGTTTGCATTTTGGGGTGTTACTAACATGGTCTATCCTGTCCGGGGTGTATTGGGGATGGAGGGAAAGAAGGGTGAATATGCAAAAATGAACACAGTATGCCCTCAGCTCTTAAAGGGCTTAGGGATGACTGGTGTGTTAGAGCTGGGATACAAAGAGCTGGAAAGTGTTCCTTGCCTTCACAGCAGTCCCCCCACCCCCTTGAAAGAGAGGATCAGTCAACAATGGGAACGTACCAAGAGATGCATAGTGGTAAGTGTGCACAGAAGAGGAAGTGACTAAGGCAACTTGTGGAGATGTCAGAAAGCCTCACGCAGGAAATGACACATAAACTGGGTCAAGAAGGGCGACTCACTGCTTATCAGGTTGAAAAAGGGCTGGGTTTCTAATGGCACTGCCTGTACAAAGGTCTGGAGACACACAGCACACAGAGCCAGCGCTGTCTGGCAGCAGGACTACTCTTAAGGTGTACACACTGTTGCACAGACCCCTTATCCCCACTGGCAGAGCGTTTTTTTTGTTTGTTTTTTTTTTTGTTTTTTGTTTGGTTTTTTTTTTTTTTTTTTTACATGGAGCGGCTCCATCCACTGTTCCAAACATGGCTCTTGCCTCACAGCCTAGCTGTATTGGCTCCATTTTGTTCTGGATCAGGCAGACATGATTCGACCAAGGAGCGGTTGTACTTACTGCTTATTTCTAGAACATTTTGAGCATTCTTCAACCCTTTTTAATTCTTCCTTTCTCTCTGTAGGTTTTCCCTTCTCACCAAGGCCATGCACATTCAGTTCTCCTAAAGCCGTCACTCTGCTGCTCCCTAGTGTGGTGCCTGTCACAAGAAATGCCTCCTGGCTAGTTTAACTGTGCCTGTGTTTATTGCCTGCCTGGCTCTCTGGCAGCTCATTTAAGACATGATCAAAAACCATCTTGTTCCTTTTATATCCCTAGTAATCACATTAGTTCCTGACATTGCACTGAATAGAAACTAGTGAATAAAAAGTGACTATATCAATGAGCAGATTCAAAGTTTAAAAAGAAATTGGCTTTAATGTCTTCTATTGTTTTTCACGGGACCAGTGTCCATCTTTCTCCATATAATTCTGCATCACGGGAGGCTTACCCATGTGAATCGTATCGATATTTCCATCTTGTTGCAGTTAGCCAATAGAAGCAGGCAAGAGAGAAGGGTGCACTGTCTGAGGTTGCCTCCAGAGGGCTGCATCCATCTTTGAAGGTCTCTGCAAGACTAGGTCCATACATTCCCCTGAAATCCTTCTTTTCAACACTTTAGGGGGACAGGTCTGATATTCTTTCTATCTTTTCATATTTCTATACCATGTGCTCACTATGTGTTCTGCCTTTGTCTGTTTAGCCTGATGCCAATCAATTAACTGCCAGGCCCAAGAAAAATGGAAGAATGAGGGCCACAACCAGTTTATCAAGAGTTCTTCATGTACAAGAGCTTAGACTGACAGGGTGGTATTCATTATTCAAAGAAGAGGTGCTAAAGCCAGATTTTGACGTAGGCACTGTGGCCTGAAGGTTTGCTTTGTCCTAAGCTCATATGTTAAGCCTTAAGGCAGTGTTTCTAGGAAGTACCTCTTAGGTCATGAAAATGGAGCCAAGTGAAACTTGTCAAGATGTAGGAATAGGCATGAACTTTCTGAGCAGAACTTGCACCTCAGGAGGCAAGCCCACGGATAGATGAGTGGGAACACTGGAAATTAGAGGGTTTCTGCAGAGTTGAGGGAACAGCCAGCAGAGAGAATGGACAGGTCGCAGGTTGTGAGAAAACCTTCACCTGCTGTATGTCAGAGACAAGGGCTTCCTATGGAGAATACAGAAATGGCTGCAAAGATGTCATGACAAAGGAGCAAAGCTGTCAGTTAATAAGTGTGTTAATTAAAGGAACAGTTAGTTCTCAAAAGAAGAAATACGAAGGGCCAATAAATATTTTAAAAAGTGTTCAACATGATCTTAGTAGGATTTCTATTCCTTCGATAAAACATTATGACTGAAAGCAATTTGTAGAAGAAATGGCTATTTTGGTCTTTTGACTCTTGAGTAACAGTCCATTTATGAAGGAAGTTGGGGCAGGAACTCAAAGTAGGAACCTGGAGGCAGAAACTGAAACAGAGGCCATGGAGGAACGATGCTTATTGGCTTGCTCCTCCTGATTGCGTTCCACTTGCTTTCCCATATCACCCTGCCTAGGGGGTGCTACCGCCCACAGTGGGCAGAGCACTCTCACATCAATCACCAATCAAAAATATGCCCTACAGACTTGCCTGCGGTGGTATTTTCTCAATTAAGCTTCCCTCTTCCCAGATGACCCTAACTTGGGCCAAGTTGACAAAACAATAGCCAGCACAAACATCATTATCTATCAGAAAATTACAAATTAAAACCATTCATTATGAGATTCTACCTAACCCCAGTCAGAATAGCTGTCATCAAGAAAACAAAGAATAATGCTGGCACGGATGAGGGTACAGTAGATTGCTTATCCATGACTGCTAAGAATATAAGCTAATATAGCCACTATGGAAACTAGCATATAACATATAGTTTCCTCAAAAATTTAAAAATAGAGCTACCATATGACTTAGCTTTGGCAGAAATAGCCAGAGAACTTTATAGACCACCACAGTGATACTTGGCACTATTAGGTGTGGCCCTGTTGGAGTAGGTGTGTCAGCATGAGTATGGGCTTTAAGACTCTCATCCTAGCTGCCTGGAAGCCAGTGTTCTGCTAGAAGCTTCAGATGAAGATGTAGAACTCTCAGCTCCTACAGTACCATGCCTGTCTTGTTGCTGCCATGCAGGCAGTATCATCATACCTTGATGATAATGGACTGAACCTCTGAACCTGTAAGCCAGCCCCAATTAAATGTTGTTCTTTTAAGAGTTGCCTTGGTTGTGGTGTCTGTTCACAGCAGTGAAACCCTAATTAAGACAGTATATATGTGGGAAAATCAGTCACAGAACTGGAGAGGGTACCAAGAGAAGGGAAAAGTGGTGTTCAGGTAGGGCAAGGGGGTAAGAGGATACATGTGACCCGGAGATAAGAAGCTACTGAAGGTGGAGAGGTTCAAGAGAGAACAGGGAGATGCAAGGAAGATCAGAGTGGGAAACCAACCAATATAAGCTAAGTGTGAAAAGGCCCCAACAGAACCTAATAATTTGTATGTTGACTGAAGAACTAAATTGAACAAAATTGGATCCCTTGTGAATGGAATGTGTGTCCTTATAAAAGAGCATCCCAAAAAGCTAGTCAGTCAGCTTACAGTGAGAGCCCAGTTGTCTGTGGACTGGGAGGCAGCTCCTCACCAGAATCTCTCAGCATCTTGATCTTCAATGGCTCACTGGCCATTGAGTCTGTGTTTGCTGTCCAAAATCACCCAGTTAGTGCTACTGCATACCAGTAGCCTCAACTGAGACCTTCAGCATAACCCCAAAGGGAGGCACACAGCTGGGGTCACCTCGACCTATGTTCTCCCATGTTTTGATGTGTAGCCCACAATGTTTGAGCAAGCTGTGCTGACCTATGTCTGCTGTGGATTATATATGTGAGTGTCTATATTAATAACCTTTACAGTATAAAATTAAAAGTGGATACTTAAAAGGACAAAGTAAAGGTGAGTTAAGCTATGTTTAAAATGTGTTTACTTTCATTTTTCTCCCACTGAAAAATGTTAGCACTCAGCTTTTTTGGTGTTTAGGAATCTTTCTAGAGCAGATAGTTCATATTTCTGTATATACAGAGGGCAAAATTTGCTGTTAAGAAACATACATGTGAATGTATATTTCAAATCTTATTTTTGAAGAGAGGTGGGCTGACCTCCTGTTGAATCTGGTTTTCTTATAAATTTTTAATGTTTTTAAATTTTACTCTAACAAAGGACTTCTACAAGGGGGCCGGGGTGGACATCCACATGGCTTGCTTTGCTGTCTTTCCTTTGATCCATGAAGGCTAGGGCTGACCACTGCCATGTAGACCAAGAGCATGAGTCACTCTAAGTATTACACAAGCTTCAGCTCTCTCTCTCTCTCTCTCTCTCACACACACACACACACACTCTCTCTCTCCCTTTCTCTCTCTCTCTCACACACACACATACTCTTTCTCTCTCTCTCTATCTCACACACACACACACTCTCTCTCTCTCCCTTTCTCTCTCTCCCTTTCTCTCTCTCTCTCTCTCTCTCTCTCTCTCTCTCTCTCTCTCTCTCACACACACACACACACACACACACACACACATATGCTTACATAGGTTTGGTTGCTTTCTATTGTCCCTATAGTAACACTGGAATGCACACACTATTGATGTAGATGGTAATGGTAGGCATAATTTACCAACAGAGGAGTAGTAAGAACCCTGGAATCTTTTTAGTTATGAGAGTTATATCAGCTTCCACTCACAGTCATATTACCTTCATAATTTCTTTGCATGCTAATTTTCTTATTCTTTTTCATATCTCTGGCCAAAAAAAAAAACCTCCATAAAGAAATGATAATGACCACATGTTGACTTGACATTTGGCTATATTATTAAACTCACACGAAGGACTAAGAATTCTAGGAAACACTCTAAGCTGAGTAGGAAGGAACAGGGTGTTTGGATTCATGATTTAAATACATTCCAGAACCATTTAGCAAGGTCACTGTCACAGTATCATCTTACTCTCTTTTTCATCAGTTAGTTTGTTTGGGACCCAAGTTGCGAGATGCTGGGGTTGATGTCAAATACTGGTAAGATTTTTAGGAAGGAAATAACAGGAGATGACTCAAAACACACTTAAAGGAGAAGCTTGTGACCGCAGTAGATGGGAAAACATGTTACCCTGAGTTTAAGAATCTTGGTGAGAATTGGACTTGCAAACTTTATATGCCCCAGTACAGGGGAACCCCAGGGCCAAAATGGGGGAGTGGGTGGGTAGGGGGTTGGGGGATGGGTATGGGGGACTTTTGGGATAGCATTGAAAATGTAAACGAGGAAAATACCCAATTAAAAAAAAAAGAATCTTGGTGAGAATGTCTATGTTGCTGCTTGTATAGAGAGGCTAATTATAATTCCCAAGATTCTCAAGGTAACATCCTGTCCATAGTATCTCTGGGTGTCTTGACTCTGACCAGTTCTTTGACAGAGATCCATCCTCTAGAAGGTCAAAACTGCTGGAAAGCCTAGGGATAGAGGAAGGAAACTGTGGCTCAGGTGACTGAAAGCTATTGGCTAGAGAACACATGTGGTGGAGAGAGAGGCAGGAGCTTGGACCAGTATTAGAAGAATGAACACAGGGGCTGGAGGAAAAACCAGGAGTCATCTAGAAAGTCACAGGAACATGGCTGAGTTCTGTGTGGAACTCTATTGGCCATCTTGTGTCCAAGCTCTTCAAAACACCCAGCTATCCTTCACGTTGGGAGTGGACTCCAGAGAACCCGGGTGGAGAAGCTCGACTGCCGCCCCATCTTTTGATTTAAAAACCAAAACAACAAAAAACTCCCACAGTTGTTATGGGCAGCCCCTAGTGCTATTTGTATTTTGATGCTAATTGCGCTTTCCCAAGAGTTACTACCTCGGAGGAGGGGGGAAATCACTGCTCAGGTGACTTCAGAAGAATCTTCCCCTAATGAATAAAGATTTCAGGGGACCAATCACTGGGCGAGGAGTAGGCGGGACTTCTGAGTTGGAGAGCCGAAGCCTGACTGGTGGATTGGCTCATGGGGCAAAAATGTAGGTGAAGGAGGGCACAGTTTAGGTGGCGGATCCATTGGGATCCATTGCCAGAGGATTTAACATAGAATGGCTTACAAATTAGGACGCTAGTTGTTACTCCAGCGATTGAGTTACCCCTAAATTCTAAACCAAGATAATTTGGTGTTTTCCTTTATGCAGCGACTCAGCAGGGTTCCAGAGAGAAAGGTACCATGGCAAAGCATGGGTTTGCAAGAAGTGCACCCCAAAAAGCCATGGGAATTTGGAAGCATGGGCTGGCGTGGCAATGACCCGCCATGGGACTTTAGTAAGCCAGGTGGAGAGATTTCAGAGCTTCAGAGTAGAGAGTCTGCTGAGATGAGAACAGGCCAGTCTTCCCACTAGTGCACTGCCAGCATAGCGTGGATTGCTTTTTTAATATTTCACACAACACACATTTTCAGAGGGTGGAAGGGAAAACACACAGAGCTATGTTTACACTGAGCTCACAAAAAATGTCATGGGAAATAGGAAAATTTTAAAACAAGAAAATGTAACACTTTAAATGTATTTTCTGTTGGGACTGACTGAACAGGTCAGGCAGTTCACACCATGGGGTGCTGGGCTTTTGTAATAACTCAGGCAATCTGGGAAGGTATTGTGACTCTTTAATAAATGCCCAGAGTGGAAGTCTCTACCGGGCCAGGGCCTTGTAGATCTGCACACACCAAGGTGCACATACCCTTGGAAATGGGGAAAAAGAGCCACTGCTGTGCTCTGCAAATAGGTCTTGTAGGTCAGTCACCAACAAGCAATCCTGTAATTGCTCTGGCCATATATCAGGTGGCAGGGTAAAGGAAAAATGTGTGAAGCAAACACTGAGACGCTCAGTGTTGTCAGGAGGCCCACACCGTTCTTCTACATTCAGCTACCACAAAAGCCTGGACTTAGCTCCCACTGCCTCTCTCTTCTGTTTCCTTTGTGGCCATTTTGATAAGGTGTGTGTGTGTGTTCTTTGTAGGCACCAGAGCATGTGTAAGGGGTCCATCTTCGTTTTTCACAGTTGGAGGTTGGGTCTCTGTCTGCCAATGTATGTTGCTAGGGTATCTGGTATGCAAGCTTTTGGGAGGGCAGGATTTTCCTTGCCCTGACTCCCATCTTGCTGTGGGGATATTGGGATTATAGACTGTGGTGGTCAGATTTACCTGCGTTCTAGGGGTTTGGATTTGAGTGCCTTACCCATTGATCCACCTTGCCAGCCCCACTGTGGTATTTTTAATACTCCTTCCCAACTCAGCAATACAAGGTACAACATGTTTCCTAACTCCTTTTACCACAATAGGTAATCAGTTCATCTGGGAAAGACTGCTGTAATTGAGTTTTCTATTCCCCCCGCCCCCAACTTCTCTACTTTGTCACCCTTCCATTTGGCTTAGCTGCTCTTTGCCTGGGTACTGCATCCAATCCTGTCTACTTCTTTTCTATTCCCAATGAGACTCTTCCTCTGTGTAGACGATGCTCAGTTCCCTTCCTGTGTAAAGTACTTGCTTTTTCTTGAAATCTTGGCTTTGTTTCTCAGAACACCATCTCAAAGTGTCCAGCCCCCTTTACTGTTAGTTTTGTTTGGAGTGCACGTTCTATCCCTGTCCAGTCCCCGCCATGACTCATTGATTTCCTGCCATTCTTTCAACATCACATACGGATGGCTGGAGGACAGAGAGATGTTTACTTTGGAGAAGCTAAAGCTCACTTTTGTCAGCAATTGGAGTCAAAATCCTGGAAGGGCCCACACAGGAAAAAAAAAAAATTCAATTGTCTTTAAGCCCAAAGTGGAGAATTGTGACGAATAAGTCAAAGCTGCAATAGAGAATAGAGCAATGTTTGGATGTGTTTTATTACCTCCAGACGTATGCAGAGATATTGTAGGAGGCTCTTTTTTCCGAGACAGTCAGACTTAGACTGGGTGTTGAACGTGGCTGTATGTAGATGGCTATAGTTTGCTATAGGTTGCTGCAGACTACAACGAAGTGTTTGCTATAGGTTGCTGCAGACTACAATGAAGTGTTTGCTACAGGTTGCTGCAGACTACAACAAAGAATTTGTTATTGGTCTCTTAGATCAATGGGCGCTTCTGGATCCTGGAATTTTGTTGTCATAGAGTCATTTCTAAGTTTACTCTGATTAGACATGATTGTGACATACATCACTGCTGCTCTTATACTCTGTTTATTTTACTTTATGTATATACAGATATAATCATGGTTGTTCTGAGAAAATTTTGAGCAAAATAAAATATGCAAATGACTCAGCCTTATTCTCTCTTTTTCTTTCTTTGAGTCTTGCAAAAATTGGTCGGTGAATTTTGGCTTAGAATTAGGATAGAATTTCCAACAATTTCTTAATGCTCCTATGCACACTTCTGACAGTTTGTACTACCTATTTATGCCAAGTGGCACTCTTAACATTGATGGCTATATAATATAAGTTTATTTCTCAGAACACCGTCTCTTAAGTGTCCAGCCCCCTTTACTGTTAGCTTCGTTTGGAGCACGTGTTCAATCCTTGTCTAGTTCCCAATCAAAATATTGATCTACTCTGAAAAACTGAAAGTGCTATATGTTCTGAATGTAAAATAGTCAGAAGATTTAATTTTTTATGCAAAAGAAACAAGCACATCTCTCATTGGTATGCAAATAGACTTTTGTCTTTAGTAAATGATAGTTTTACTAAATGCTTGACTAATACTTGTTGAATGGCACTCTATAGGAAGATACATTCCATATCAAGAACTTCATGCATAGTGCCTAAGATAGTCTTAGGTCTTCTGTTACAGGAATTTAGAATATACAGAGGGTAGATCTCCTCACATAATAAAAAATTAAAATTGCACATTAATATTAATAAAACTCACATGTAACATAATTAAAATTCTTAATATGTAATAAAGGTACTATGTAACATGTACTTAATATGTAACATGGTACTATGAGAAGGGGGTCAGAAAAGAGTGATGGAGAAATAGATGGATTTGCGAAATGTTTTGCAAGTATTGTCTTGAAGAGATTGGAGTTAGGCCAGATAATATAGGCCCTGAATCTGAGCTACTTGGAGGACTGAGGCATGAGGATGAGAAGCTTAGGAACGTCACTACAGACTGAGTACAAAGCCAGCATGGGCAACTTAGTGAGACCCTGGCTCCAAAAAGTCAAGCTGGGCATGGGGGCACACTTCTCTAATCCCAGAACTCAGGGAGGCAGAGACAGGCAGATCTATGTTAACTCAAGGCAAGCCTGGTATACCTGGGGACTTCCAGGCCAGCCCAGTCTACATAGTGAAAGTCTGGCTCAACAACAACAACAATAACCAACAACAACAACAACAACAGCAGCAACAACAACAACATCATCAAAAAAAGATTGAGGATGTGGCTTACTGACAGAACAGTGCTTGTGCTAAGCCCTAAACATGATCTCTAGAACTAGAAAGAGAGAGGGAGGGGAAAGGAAGGAAGAGAGGAGGAGAGAAGGTAAGTAAGGGAGAGACAGAGGGGGAGGGAGGAAGGGGTAGATGGAGGGAGGGAGGGAAGGAGAAAGAAAAGAAGGAGAGGAGAGACAAGACTAAGTGATGGAATGCAGATAGGAGAGGCAGTCTATGCTTGTTACAAGAGCATAACTTATGAGTCAGGATTTTCCAGTTGTTTGTTGTGGCCAAAGTAGAAGGTGTAGGGGGCGGTAGGGGGGTGAAGCAGAGTAGGAAGGCAGAGATGATGAGCTCATGAAAGGTCTCCTATGCTAGTCTAGGGCTAGTAGACTCAACAGGAAGTCAGCTGCATATGAATGAAGACTGTCAAGCGGGGAGCCACATGACAGCTGTGTGGAAAATGGATGCTGGATCGAGGCGGGAGGGGCGAGTGGGACAACTTTGAACGAAGTAAGAACACTTGAACCAAGACTAGAAAAATCCCAGAAAGAAGATTCTGAAGGACAGTTTTGAATTTGGAGCCTGAGTGGAATCTGAACTCAATGTGCCTTCCCTAAATGCTGTTAAGATGGGAGGGCAAGTTTGGTCTTACATCTTATAGGCCTGTCTCTTGGAATCAGGGTTTATAGATGGAGTCCCCACCAATAGGGCTCTTTGGTGTTATTTAAGTTTGAATTTTCCATAGTCTCTTTGTGATTAGGAAGTGTCACTAAGGAACTCACTAAGAAACTCATTCTGTAGTGAAGACCATGAACTTAGAATCTTTATGCCACAGCCTCCCAAATCCCACAGCACTGAGGTGGAACAGGGAGGGTCCACCATTGGATCTCTGGGAGATAGTAGAGATCAGAAGCCCGGATTAGCCTGTTAGGGGAAAGGTCCCCGTAGAGCCACGGTTCTCTTCTTACTTGAGAGGTGCAAAGTCCAGGTAGTGAGGACTGTACCTTCAGGAAAAAAATCCCAGGAAGGAAGAAGTCAGTGGTGTTCTTTGGACTTCAACATGGAGCTGTGATCTGGAGTTAATGGTGTCATGAAGTAACCTGGGAAATTTCAGGCCCACGGATGGCCTTCTTTTTGTCACAGGGTACACTGACATGAGTGGAGATGCTGGGTCAGGCATGGCCTTGGTAGGGGTGGAATGACACGGTTTCTAACCCTGGAACAGGGCCAGCAGGCATGGGCCTCCATGAGTGTTGCTGGCTGCTGTGGGTATAAGCCTTACTTGTATGATAATAATGTACATATTTTCACGTTCTTCCTTCAAGAAATGTCCTCCCTGTTAACGTTAATGACTCCATGATAATCAGAGACAGCATGAGTCTGGGAGATAAAGGTGTGGCTAATGTCTCAGCAAAATGTTAAACACGGGCCTTCAGGATGATCCTTAAGGCTGTGGGAAAGAACTCTGAAAATATATATGTATGTATATATATACATATACATATACATATATATGTAATTTCTCAATTATGAAAAATATAAGGATGCAATATGAATCATAGAGGGGCTTCACAGATCTAAAAGAAGAAAAACAGCTGCACTGTGCGCCAACTTGACAGAAGATGCTAAGGAAGGAGATAAAGAGATTTAGGGAGTGGCGATTGCAGGATCTAAGATTTTTGTTTATGATTACAAATGCAGGCAGATTCCTGAGTTCAAGGTCAGCCTGGGATAGAGAGAATTTAGGTCTAGGCATGGTCAGAATGATAATTTCAGGGCAGGATCCCACCCAGCTATCTTATTGTCCATGCTTCTGCTTGCTGTCTCTTCCTAAGAATCTTGGGTCTGAGGTCATGGAATGGTGATTCCTGGTATGGTCAAAAGGGAACCTGGAATAAATAATTGAACTAATAGGTAAATAAAAAACTGGGCTTTTGGTCTAGATGAGATGAGCTAGCAGAAAGTGATAGCACTTTCTTCTTGAGAATTTTTTTCCTAGGGAGAGCTGAGCTGTCTGGAGCTCTCTGGAGAGTGACCACAACAGCTCTTTTAGAATATTTAAAAACAGGATTTCTGACCTTGGTCAGAAATCCCAAGAATTACTTAGCAAATAAGGCTCTTTTAGAATATTTCCTAGCAGCTATCCAGAGAAGGCTGACTGAAGAGTGAACATAACTCTTTTAGAATGTATTCTGGCTTTCTGATTTTGATCAGAAAACCCAAAAATTACTTTTAGAATTTTTATAACACGATTTCTGTCTTGGTTAGAAAATCCAAGAATACTCTACCCAGAGAGCTTTTAGAATCCTTACCAGCAGAGGGAACTGTCTCAACCACAGAGTTTTATGTATTTTTTAATTATCAAGAAAAAGAGACAGTTTTTGTACATTTGAAGATTATTTTTTCAACAGCTTTCATCTGTATTGTTTTAACGTGGAACTTTAACACCCTTACCAAAAGTGAAAGTTGGCAAAAGCAGCCTTTTAGCACAAACACTTTTTAAAATAAATAATGGTAGGCTAAATCTTAATATTTTTCTAAAATATTGTAATATTGTGTAATTTTGTGAATAATTGAGCAGAACAGACACAGAGAGAAATCTAAAAAGCTGTCTCAAGCTTTTTATTGATTCTTTGTGAATTTTACATCAGGCACCCCAACCCCAGCTAGGCTGGGCTCTGCTGTGTAGTTCTAGCTAGGCTGGACTCCTCACACACTTGCCTCGGAGTGCCCGCAGATTAGAATAGCTTTGCTTAAGAGAAGTGGGAGGCCTTGATTGTATTCTCTTCCTCTTGCTTCTCATCTTCTGGTGGGCTAGCCTTTGTTCATAAGTTGAAACATTTCATTCTCTCTTTGTGTGCAATCTCTCTGGTAACATCCATTAGGGTAAAGAAAAGCATGTGGCTGAGACTGTACTCTGAACATGAGTAAATATGTGAATGGAAGACCTGAGGAGCAATGAATTGTATCTATCCTTTGCTAATAGATGGCTGTTGTAGTAATTATTTAATCTCAATGGGGGAGGAGAGTGGTGGTCTCTACACTGTCTTTGACTAATCAGTTCCCAGATAAATGACTCAAAGCCTTTATGTTTATGGTAAGTCTTAAAAGACCAGAGCTCTGCAGATACCCATTTTCTAAGCTATTAGTATCTACTTTCCTATCAATAACTCCAAGTTATAACTTGCCATGCTCCATCTGAACCACTCTTAACTCCAACTGGCTGGCCCTCATGGCCATGTGTCACGATCCCTTACCCCGTGGCATCTTCTCTCTTGACCTTCTCCTTGTGGTTTCTGCTTCAGACCCCAATCCCAGGACGTGAAACTCCACCTACCTCTCTTCTGCCCAACTACAGACTGCAGGCCTCTTTATTCAACCAATACTTTTAAATTAAAGAACAAGGTCACGTACCGTCACTTTGTGTATTCTCTCTTAGCTGAGGCAACCAGATCTTGGGGGCCACTACTAGCATTCAATATATAGCAAAAGATAAGACCTCAGTAGATGGCAATTGAGTTTTGCGCCCAAAGCTCTGACAGGCCTTTGCTGCCCTGTGTACTGTCAGAATTGGGCCTAAAACATGCCACCACTGGTTTCAAACAAGACACATTTATTTAATATCCCAAGTGTTTGAATTGGTTTCCAACTTAGCATCTGGTCTAAGATGGCTTCAATTTATATACTTATCTATACTTTTAAATTTTTGCTTTTATTTTTTAAACAAAAGAACTTGATGGAGACAATGGAGGAAGGACACTAAACCTAACATATATATATATTATTTATAATATATATATATATTACAGAAGGAAACTTACTCCATCACTACTGAACTCCACGAAGCTCCACAAAGGATAACACAAGAAGCTCCGTTTGTTATTTCCAAGAGACAGGAGATGAAATGTCTTGACTACGAATCATTTACATTCAAAAGAACCTCCTTAGCTGGGCAGCTGGACCAAGAAGACTGGGAATCAATTTCAAAGGGCAGAAGAGCTTGTCCACAAACCAGTCCCTGTAGTTAAGGAGTGCTGGGATTGTCCTAGGGCTCCTGGGTAGCCTTGATTTAAGAATGCGTTCTTCTCCTTCATTTAAAAGAAAAATTGAGACCAACTCTTTGTGTCCCAGCAGGAGAAAAGAATAAAAACTTGACCTTCTTTTGTCCCAACAATAGTCTGAAAAACTGCCTGATAGCACTGGGCCAAAAGTGTTATCCATCAGTTGTCAATTCAGCTTCCTGGACAGCTCTGCAGTCGCCCTGTGTTACTATGTTGCTGTGTGGCATCTTTTCTCCTCTGGTTTTGGAATTTAAAGAGGGAAACAAAATGACCATGAAAAAATGTAAGTTGGATGCTATTCATCTCCTTATTTATAAATAAATGGAAACTGACAGGCACCCCTTCAGAATGTGTTTACTTTGTGGACAACTGTTGATGACATGGCTTGAAAAGACACAGTCTGGTGCCACCAGGACCAGCTGCTCCTCCAGTAGCTACATTGTGTAGCCTTGCTTGAGTTTTGGCTTGGCACATGCATTTTCAGCCTGCCTTCCGTAAGACTCCGGGATCCTTTCTCTCTAGCACTGTCTGCCAGAGAACAATAGATGGGCTTTGTCACAGCCCTGAAAACTTGGGCTTTGGGGAGCCCTTGATCACTGGTGCTGTGGCTAGTAACATAATGGGCTTCTCTCAGTGCCAGCAGATGCATCTGCTGTTGGCCCAGTAACTTTGCTTGATGGAAGTGACACTCAATATTTTGTTCTTCATACTGCTTGGGCTGGCATTTGCTAAACCGGACAAATGTTTTTGTTTTCAGTGGAGAAGGAGAAGGAACGCGGTTCATTGCTTAGCTGGGGGTGGGGGCGGGGGGGGGGGGGAACAGTTTCAGTTGTTGGAGGTGTAGTAGATTCAGACTGGCTTGACTCACAGGGTCCGAGGGATCTCGCCTCAGTTATTGCAAGTGGGGGCATTTGCGGCTGCTGGAGAATAGCTCCTTAGATTCCTTGGGGGAAATTCTGCTCTAGCAGAGACTGTAGATTGCACAGGCGTATGACACAGTTACAAGAAAAGAGTTAAGTCCTTGGCTACCTATCTACTTATTCTCCAGTCAATCAATCCACCAGTAAGGATGTATTTATTATCTGTGTGGATGCCGGAAACTGTCCTGGGATTTGGGAAGACAAATAGACATTGGTTACATCCTTAGAAGTATACAACTTGACAAAGGAAAAATACACATACAAACACAGACACAGCTAAGGTTGTGTTTAATGCCATCTTAGGCGATGGCTGCTATGAAGACAGGATTGTACTGAGCTGAAGAGCCCAGGGAAGTCTTCCTTGGGGAAGTGAAATTTAAACAGAATGTGAGAGCCTTTCTGATACATTGGAGGTTGAGTGAACCCAGATGGGTAAAACATGGCTATAAATAGAGCTGTCCTGGGATTTGTGGCAGATATTTTAGAAACCGAAACACTCTGCGCTTTCAAGAGCCACATTTTAAATCCAGAGGTGTCATTTGTGCATCTGCGATGTCCTCCGGAGATGTCAGTAAACTGAGAAACAAGGGGAGGGCTTCCGTGGGTCAGTCACCTTTATTTTCCATGCCTGGATTTTCACATTTTTACTGCTTATTTCTTCTATGGTCTTGTGACCCACATGTCATTGTTCCTGTGTACAAATGGGGAAACTGAGGCTCACAGAGGCCAATTTGTCTGTCTGGGTCTCACTTGTCTAAATGGCTTGGCCTTTTGAAGCACTTACATATGCTAGGAACTTGATTTTATTTTTAAAGATGATGAAGAATTTGTAAATGTTCAATAGTAATTTTGCTTCTTAAGAAATGAAATGCTGCTTGTTAGATGAGGTCTTTGGCAGTGATTACAAAAGTGATTTAGGTGACAAGCAGGAAAATTAACTATAAAAAGAAGTACAATAGTTCATGTGTCCTTCTGGGATGTATGTCACAGGATTTTTCACGTTTTTCAGAATAAGAAGAATAAGGTGTGTATGTGTGCGTGTGCGTGTGCGTTTTGTGT